>NW_022589723.1:21271504-21567320 GCF_004348235.1 Phoca vitulina
TTTATTTATTTGACAGAGACACAGCGAGAGAGGGAACACAAGCAGGGGGAGTGGGAGAGGGAGAAGCAGGCTTCCCGCGTAGCAGGGAGCCCAATGCGGGGCTTGATCCCAGGACCCTGGGATCATGACCTGAGCCAAAGGCAGACGCTTAATGACTGAGCCACCCAGGCGCCCCAGACACGTAGTCTTTTGTTTCTATTGGATGCTTTGCATCTAAGAGCTTAGAGCTGTCCCCAGAGCCTGTCTCTGATAAAAATGACTCTTATTCCATGTATCAGAAAATAAGAGGTGAAGCTGAGGAAGGTACCCTTCCCCATGTTCAGAGAGGTGGAGAAGAAAATACCTTCCTAAGGTAGAAAAAGATAACAGAATATTTGCTCTTTGCATATAATCTTTCCTAAAGGTATCTATGAAAATTTATGTGTGGAATTATTTGCACTTCCATTTTACTAAAGAATGAATGGGGAACAGTATTTAAATCATTTACACCTTATACATAATTAGATATGGGGCCCAAGCTTAAGTTCCTGACTCCAATCTGGCCAGTGATACTACTCCTTTAAGAAAGGTGGTTCAATTTTCAAATCAATAAATAGAAATCCCTGAACTGGCAGGATGGAGAGCCAACTCTGGCCTTATAGTTTGGACAGAGAATATTTGGGATCAGAGGAACAGCAATATACTTTGCTTTTCAGAGTCCTTTTCTGCTAGTCCAAGAACCAGAAAGAATTAAATTCAAGAAAGGGTCCTTTAGTGACCCAGGCTGCATCCATATAGCAGTTCCCAAACTTGTTAAAAGCAAAAAGAAATTGTATGTAGGGATTTTTACTTCATTACAGAATTCTCAAACATTCATTTTAACCTCAATTCATAGCTCTGACTCCTACCGTTTCATAGTCAAAGCCCTTTATATACTAGAATTCTGTATTAACATAGCCAAAATCACAGTATTCATCCAGGGCCTTATAGTTTGTTCAGAGCCCATGAGTGCAAAATATGTTCTAGCCTGTAGAAATGTTAACATACAAAAACTTATACTTCCTTCTACAATGAATTGCTACATATGAAACATCTGAATCTTTGATTCTGTGTAGACATAGGCAGAAATAAAACCAATTTGCATAAATATGAGATGAGTTAGAATAAAAATCCAATATATTCCTATTGCTTCTATATGCTGATGAAACATTAGATGCAATCACAATGCAAATATAAATTACTGAGAGTTACAGTTACATATTTCTGGCCTATTCTGAGGAATTACTGAACAATTGAAAACCACTTACTTTTAGAATCTCTTCCATTACTTGACTGAAGTGAAGTCTAATGGTGGAGTGAAAATCCCAGAGGTCAAAGGGGAGGAAGCCTGGAAGGTTTTCTTTGATGATGCTTCCCAAGAAATAGTCGATGAATTTGCCATGCGTTATGGGATTGAATCCATTTATCAAGCTATGACGTAAGTACTCTAAAACTCGTACAGTGTTCGAAAATCTCTGTTGAAATCTAAAGAAAAAGAAAGAAAAGCATTCATCTCCTTTCTTCTAATTCAAATGCAATTGTGATTACAAAGTCAGTTACATTTGAATGTGCCCATTTGGTGCTGGCTACGCTCTCTCACAGCTATAAAGTGTTAAGGATTTGGTAATTCGCTACAACCATTTCTTCCCAAACCTTATTTTGTCCTCATAGTGTGCTCCATTGAGAAACAGCATTTGCAACACCTGGGAACTTGGAAAATGCAAATTCTCCACCCTACTCCAAACCTACTGAATCAGAAACTCTTGGAGTGGGGCCCAGTGATGTGTGATTTAATAAGCCCTCTGGATGCTTCTTATAAACTCTGAAGTTTGAGAACCAATGCCTTATTTGATATCTGAGGAAACTAAAGCCTGATGATGGAAGTGCATCGTCCAACTTTACAGAGTCTGTGGGTGTCAGAGACACACATCCAGAGCCATGACACTGTCTTGACCCAAACAATAGGCTGCATATTCTTCCTTCCTATATTTATAGCGGAGCTACTAGTTCAAAACCAAGATTTATTGAGAACACACGTACTGCAGTAAATGTGGTTCTATGGAAGTGACCCTTACTGAGGAGTTTTGGTAAGGGTTTAGAATTGTGTTATTCCTTGCCTACAGTTTACCTTTGAAACCTGGTCTAAGTATATAAATGCATCTTGTTCAGATATATACCATATATAATATGTAAACTATTTACATTTATTAGAAAACTGTACTTTTATATTAAGGATCAGATCATATTTTCATGTCAACCAAATAGAAGCTGGCCCAGATAGTCATTTTCAACCATCTGAATGATGGATGTGGATTAGACCAAAATCAATGGTCTTTTTCAAAGTTTACTGTTCTTAGCATTTAATCACCAGTCATAAATCTAGAACATTCTATGGGAGAGTACATTTAAAAATTTTTTGATCAATTGTATGTTTTTTTAGTCAACAGAATGTCCTAAATCTAAATAATAAAGACTTATAGATTATGGAGGTGAAAAGGAACTTAGAGGTCATGTAATTGAACCTTTCTCCAGATTAGAAACCCTGTTGTTGCATCCATTACTGATGGTCATCATCCCTCTCAACAACACACTCCTTTTGAGGCAACCTATTTTGTAACTGGGCAGCCATAATGGAATCCTGTGACTTTGTCATCTGCTCTGTCCCATGTCATTGGCTATAATTCAGAATACCTCACACCAAATTGAGCACAATAAAAATGCAACTATGATTAACAGTCTAAAATAAAATAAACTATGTTAAAAAAGACAACAGCGAAGCAACAGCAATGAAGAGCCTGCTTCTGGAAAAAATATCAATAAAAGAAAGGATCAAGTTAAATTTATTCCAAAATATCTCTGTGAGCTGATGTCACATTACTTCTTTGCCATGTTTCCTGTATTCTGAGAAGCATAATCATGTTAATATAGAAAAAGGGTAACTGTATGACAGCTTAAAAGAGGAAGATCATCCTTTATTCATTTTATCACTTGTATTTTTCTCTTACCTTTGACTTAAGTAAACAGTAACAAGAAGGTATTTTTGGATACTTCTTTGGTATCAAGTGACCTGCATGTGAGCCTATAATTATGAAGGGCCACATAGTAAGTATTTTTAGCTTTGTGGGTCTTATAGTCTCTGTCACAACTGCTCCACTCTGCACTCCAGGTGCAAAAGCAGCCATAGATATTAAGTAAACAAGTGGGCATGGTCATGTACTGATAAAACTTTATTTTAAAAACAAAAACTATGGGCTGGTTTTGGCAGTGGACTTAGATTGCCAACTGCTGGTCTAAAGAGTGAAAGCAAGGCAGAGAGGCATAAGGGAAAACATGTCTTCTTTTTTGGTAATAAATTGAGAAATGCACTTTGATGATAACAAAATACAGTAGATTATGTAGTTGACCCTTGAACACCAAGGGTTTGGACTGTTGTGGGTCTACTTACAGATTACAGATTTTTTACAGTACTGTAAATGTATTTTTCTCTTCCTTATGATTTTCTTAGTGCTTTCTCTTCTCTAGCTTATTCTAAGAATACATATAATATAACCCACAAAATACGTGTTTATGACTGTTTATGTAAATAATATGTATGTCACAGTCAGTAGTGTGCTCCTAGTTAAGTTTTTGGGGAGTCAAAAGTTATATGTGGATTTTTGACTGTGCAGGGGTCAGTGACCCTAACTAACCCCTGTATTGTTCAAGGATCAACTGTATCTACTTCTGGTTATACATTTGATTTGATACTGATGTTTTCATTTATTTATTTTTTATTTATTCATTTGAGAGAGAGAGCACAACAGGGGGAGAGGGAGAGGGAGGAGCAGACTCCCTGCTGAGCTGGGAGCCTGACATGGGGGATCAATCTCAGGACCTGGAGATCATGACCTGAGGCGAAGGCAGACCCTTAACCACCTGAGCCACCCAGGTGCCCCTGATATTGATATTTTTATTTATTAAATGTTTCTTTCAGCTTTGAGTACTGACCAACATGGCCTTAACATTTCCCTCAACTTGATAAAACATTAGACTTCTTACTTAGGTCTAGGCCCCTGACCTCCCTCTCACCTTGGCCCTTACAAAATCCAGAAGTCTTAAACCCAGAGGTCCCTGACTTCCCTTTTCTTACAGCATTTACTTTAGAAAAATTATAATGGTAAATTCTTTGAATTATAATTTTTTGAAAGCCTCTTGGCAGTTTTACAACCCAGGACTAGCTTTCTCAAGGACCTGGCAGGCATCCCTTTCAAATGCAATCACCAAGGAGTATAGACCCCTGTCGCCCAGTCTCTGTTGTGGGGTAGGAGCTTAATTTGGACAGGTACCTTGCTCCACGTTGTAATACTATCTTGGGTCATGATTATAAGAGAAAGTTTATCTTTTTGGGGGGGTAATGCCAATTAGCAAGCACAGGTGACTAGGATTCCCCCAACTCTAGCTCTTAAAAACTCCCATTCATCCCCCTTCCAATTCAACCCTTAAAAATGTCCCCATCTGTTATGTCAGTGGACTTGAGGTTGGACTGAGTTCTGATTTCTCTTCCCTGCTGCACACCCTTGAATAAAATTTTCCTGGCCTATTTCATTATGTCCAGTGCAATTTTGCTTTAACAGTACAAATTTTACCATCTCACCAGAATAAAAAATATTCCTGTTGTTTGACAGTCTGTTAACTCCTAAAAAATTTGACTACCAACATAAATATGATCTCTTTATTTACTATTCGTTGATGATCATTAGTTGCTGAAATAGTTTTTATAGAAAAATACACCTGTACCCATTTTATATCAATATGTTAATATAATTACATGTGTAATCTAGTTTAAGAGAGATGGTAGAATGGTGTCACTTAGAGGAGCACTTGAATTCTGTTCAAAGATTTACAAATTGATATATTGAATCCAACAGCTGTAAGTTTTATTACTACCTTATAAAATATTCTGGGTGCATGATAGAAACTCAGTACATATTTTTAACTGAATGAATCAGAAGTAGAAGTGTTTATTCTCAACTTCTCCTGGCATATTTCTTCATGTCAGAAGTTCACAGTTGCCAGGGCTCCTGGGTGGCTCAGTCAGTTAAGTGTCCTACTCTTGGTTTCAGCTCAGGTCATGGTCCCTGGGTCTTGAGATCCAGCCCAGCGTAGGGCTCCACACTCAGTGGGGTGTCTGCTTGGGATTTTTTGTCTCCCTCTCCCCCTCCCCCAACTTGCACACAAACTCTCTGCCTCTCTCTTTCAAATAAATAAATCTTAAGAAACAAAGTTCACAGTTGCCAAAAGCATGCAAAATGGAACTTGAAAGAGTAAGCTGGTGTACGTTATCTATTTTACCTTATAAATGTTTTAGAGCATACCATATTGATTGATTATTTATAATAATTTAGAGAAGTATCAGAGTACTGACATTCTTCTGTTAGGTGTTGAAATGTAACTTTCAGGGATTTTTTTTTTTTTTACCATATTTTCCAAGCGATACTCCTGTAACTGAATTGTATATTGACTCCTAACCGATTGTTGGCCAATGAGTAACACAATTTTTAAAAAAGAATTTATGAATAACCAGCTATATCTTCAAATTTAAATTGGTTGCCTTTTGGATCAGTGGTATTTTCCTGTTGTCTTGAAACTTAGCTTCAGGGGATCCAGAAAACCAACCAAGCAACAACAGCAAAACCTAGAACTACATATGTCAAACTTACCTCAGAAGTATTTCCCTTAATTTTAAAAACACAAAGTTGGGGAACACAGCTTCAAGGAAGAAACAGATGTCCTGTCTACATAATAAGGGCATTTACAAATTTGGGAAAGGACAAAACTGCTTAATTTTTGTGGGCTTTCCTAGATACGATTTGATCAGAAAAACAAATCAAAACTCAGTTTCTTTTGATTTTTAAAATCTACTTATGCTTAGCCAAATCCCCAAGTAACCTCATAATCTTCCTGTTTTTAGTGGAGATTGCTGGTTTCTTTTAAGCCTACTCCCATTTCTTTGAAGATGGATTTGGAGCAGAAATAAAGGGGAAATGGGTATTAAGCCAGAGAGTCTGGTTGTATGTTATTACATTTTCCTCATGTGTATTTCTCATCATAAGAAGGAGGTTGAATCTGTTTTGCTGGTAAATAATCTGAACATTAATACTGAACTTCCCAGTCCTCTAAGGTACCTCCTGCTTATTGTAAATCTCTCTCCTTTTACCACAAAACATTTTCTATAAGGGCACAATTTATTGGCCCAGTTTGTTGCATAAAAATATACTCTTTGTTTTGGAACATTCATGAGGGAGGAGGAAAGGGATTATAATTTTCCCATTTGGACAGTCGATTGATCAAGACCAGGAGGATTTGTTCCCACATGGTAAATCCATCTTTAAAAAAAAAAAGGCAATTTTCCAATATATGATAGCAAGAATGAGAGTCTGTTTCCTTTCCAAAGGAGCACACCATTTTACATATTTTGCATCGTGTTGTTGGGCATCGAGTCTGTTTTCATCATGAGAATTTTGGGAGTCCTTGATGCTTTTTATCTATCTATGCAAACACAAATGCTCTTAAAAACATTCTGACAGACTTGCTGTTCACCCCTAAACACATGCAGGGAATTCCATGTCAGCATCAGGGATTAATTGTCCTCTGGAGGTGATTTCTGTCAATCAAATACATTTTAACTTAGTGTTTAATGAGTCATTTATTGTATAATGAAGCCCCAGGTGTCTCACAGAATCTGAGATTTCATTAGACTGTGGTCATGCATCTGTAATACCAAGTGAGAAATGCATTTAGTCAGTGTTTTTCACCTTGGTGTTCTTAACAAACAACCTTTACTTTGGTACTGGCCCTCTCGATTGAATTTATATTTGAACTAGAACTATTGGGATATAGTTTATCTTAAAGGCACTAGTCTGTTTTAGCTGCTTGAGCCGTGGGCCTGCTTTCTAAAGAGAGTGCTCCATAACTGATGAACGAATCACTCATTCCTGTAAGAAATATTTATTGAGGGCCTACCATGTGCCAAGGAGTTTTTTAGGCGCTAAGAATACATCAGCAAACAAGAAGTCAAGATCCAGTCTCTCATGGAGTCCCCGTTCCAGAAGATACAATTCATTTATCTGACAGACATTCTGAGTATTTAAGTATGAGGACTTATACAGGGCATTGGGATACAGAAGTAAAAGATATCTCTTGCTTTAGTGAGCTCCTTATCTAGAGCAAAGAGGAAGAAGAAATTAAATAACAAGAAGACAGCGTAATTGAGGTGTACATGGGTACTGTAAGAGCGTAGACATGAAGGGACCAAATCCAGGCACAGGTGAAGAGAGGTGTCAGAGAAAGCTGATGGTCAGCCTGAGGGTCCCAGCCTTACTTGCTCTTCAGCTTCCACCATTCCTCTAAACCCTACGCATTCCCTTACTTTCCTGTCTCCCACCACTGCCTCATACTCAAAATCTCTGTAGTTGAATTCCAGCAATCCATAGCATTTATGAAAAGTCATGATGCTTTTCACCAAAAGAGAAGTGGTTCCTTAAGTGTTTGACCCCCTCCTTAGTGACAAGCATGTACGCAATCACTGAAATGCATGCTAATTTGGATTTTAGGGAGCAAATGTGATAAATACTGTTGTAGTATATTTCTGACATTGGGACTACAGATAGTCTTTACTTTCATCTTGAATTGTTTCTTGAAATCTCCAAAGGATCTAAAAATTATTATTGTCTTTATGGTGCTTCCTTCCAATCACTTTGCTCTTATTTTTATCAAAAAAAAAAAATTGATCTTTAAATCTTTTGAATCAAAGGCATTTCGATCCCTTGAAAACCACAAGATGATGTGATTAGGGACAATTGTCTCCAAAAAGGCAGGTGAGTTAGATGATTGTCCCCCCCCCACCCCCATCGTGATATCTATGAAACAATAACAAGTGAACTGAATCCGGATTTATAAATTGAAATACACATGACTTCCCAACATTTTGCCAATAATATTTGAGAATCAATGCTTGATAATGTTGTAGCAATTGCTTTAGCTGAAAACATGCCAGTAACTGTCTCATTGTTGGCAATTTAAGCATCATCTTTTTGAGTTTGTTACTCTAACTTTTCCAATGAAGCTGAAATTCCATTTGTTAAATTGGTTTGACACTAACCCCATTTTCTTCAAAAAGCAAAGTCAGGGGATTTAAACATTATTAATCCATTGTTTTCAATCGTGTCTGTGTCAGGAAATGTTAGCATTTTCAGAGATTACAATCATGCTTTTCGACCTATTTTATTTGAAGGTGTACTTTTTGAAGGGGTGGTTTGCTGCAAGGATCTGTTCAGTCGTTTTAAATTGCTAATTGTACTTTAAATCCTGTTTTCCCTCTCCCTCCTAGAACAATGTAAGTAGCATTGAAACTGCAGCCTTTAAAAGGAATTGATTTTCAAGGAGATGCTTAGAAGCAAGAAACTTCACCTTGGCAATAACCACACATAAAGAAGAGGCACACAGAAAGTCAGAGGGAAGTGCTTTGCAAATTGAAGACTATGTAGAAGCCTGTTAGCTGATAACTACCAACCAGCAAAGGATGCCTGCAAATGACTCCCTTGTCCCCTGTTTTCTGGCCATCCCTATTAACCATGGGCTCCAATAGAATCAAATGTTGATAGTGGGAGGAAGTAATGTTTATGGCTGGACACAACCAATTATCTGTATTCAGAGATGCATAGCATGTTAAAGCTTGGAAGGATTAGATCTTTTCCCTTCAGAGATGGAGAAACTGAATCTAGGAGTGATAAAGTTACTTTTCTAAGGTCACAGAACAGAGCTAGGATTACAGTGAATCATGCCTATGCCGTGATACCTGTAACTCTAAATTGGCCACCGTGAATCCCTCTGTCTACCCCACATACCAAAAAAGCAATTTGCTATTCTTTTCAAGGTTCCCAAGAAGTGTAGCCACTAACCCTGATTAATACTTATTCTTCTTCGAAATCTAAGTCTCTTTTTTTCTTTCTTTTCATCATCTAAGAAATGTGTACTTTGATGCTTAATATTTTCTTGATTATATTGACTGCCTAATCATTTACCATTTAGGTTAAAAAGTAAATGTGAAATGGCAAGTTCAATGTAGACTGTTGTTTGGTACCATTTGTAACTTACCATGATCCTATTCACAGTTTCTAGGAAAGGACAGGTAGGGGCTCCTGGGTGGCTCAGTTGGTTAAGGGTCAGTTCTTGATTTCGGCTCAGGTCATGATCTCAGGGTTGTCAGAGTGAGCCCCTCATCTGGCTCTGCACTAGGTGTGGAGCCTGCTTAAGATTCTCTCTCTCTTTCTCTTTCTCAAAAAAAGAAAAAAAGAAAAAAGACAGGTATTTTTTTTTTTTTTTTTTTTTACCAATAGGGAAAAGATTATATTCATAGGAGTGACCTGAAAATTCTGAATTTTAGTGCTTTATTTTTAAAATTAATATAAAATGCATAAACTTTTTTTTCAAATGCTTACACCTTTATTCTTAGTATTCCAACTCCCAATTAACTCCAGAGTCACTAGTTTTAAGAAGAACATTTTAATGTAAGTTCTAAGAAGTGACAATTATTGTATCTTTAATTTTTAGGTATGTTGAGACGTGTTCAATTTAATTCCGACCAAATTAAGGAGGACCATGTTTATGACTTTATTTACCTTCTTCCTTTTACCAGACAATGAAAATTTTATTGCTTACAATTTTAATTAGCTCACAAGAAAAACACCATTGTAAGGCTAATTTGATATTAAAACTGATGTAAAGTTCTGATGAGATGAAAAGTAGCATTAAATGAAATACTGGGTTTTTCTCATTGTTCTCCTTTGATTTCCACGTTTTCACCATTCTCATCTCTGTATTTTGCCTTAGGGAGTTATGAGTGAAAAATCATTCCATTAGTATCTTCAAAATTAACTCAATATATTTTATTTAGTGAAATCAAGGTGGTATCTATTTTATAGTAATTTTATGGTTTTTTTTTTTGTTTGTTTGTTTTTTTTTTTGCATCTACACATTAACCAGAAACTGGTAGGTCTATGATAAAACTTTGAAAGAAAAAACATTTTATGGGTGATTTGTTGTTGACTTCTTCTGTAAAAATCTTGCTTAATAGTATTTTAAAGACTAATATAGGTTATACACTTTCATATGTTAAAATAATATGTAAAGATATTTGCATCTTGCTTGTTTGGCAACTTACAGGGTTCCTTTGAATCAGTATTTGTTGACCACCTGGGTATTGTCAGTATTCACTTAAAGACCTTAAACTGGAAGCCAAGCCTCTAAAAATGTTCCCCTCTTTCCCATGACTTTATTTAAATGCAGCTCTCCTTTAGATTAGGAAAATATATTTACCTGCTCCTATTGGTGGGTTCTCCATATATAAGAACTGGATTTTTTAACCCCCTGGATAATCTAAACAAGCTGTGAACTCTTGCTGGAAGTAAAACATTAGAGATTATATATAATCCCCAGGATATACTGTTCCCAGTGTTCTTCCAGCCCTTTTTTTCTAACTAGCTTCAAAGCCCATTGCCTATTCCCTGTTACACAAGCTGTATTACAATCTTGGGAGTTGTATACTCTTTAATGGATATAGAGTGAGTAGGTGTGGGAAACAGGAGGCAGCTCTTTACTGCCTTGAGAAGCCATTAGCATGGAATAGGGAAGTGCTTGACAGCCTTGCTGGTCAGCAGCCTACGCCCCAATCTTAGGTACAGGGTCTACAGTGTATGTTTGCTAGAAATATCTTCCCATTTCCTCTCTAGTCAGGTTAATATTTTAGGAGTTTAGACACTAGTCAGCCACTGAACATCTCTCAATCTAGCCAGCTGCCCTAAAGTTAGGCAAAGTCCTCCCAGATACTGGGAAATCTTTGATTGGTACTCTAATGCCTAGTGCTTTTATGACTTGACTTTCTTTTTTGTTTTTCTCAGATATTTCCATGGGAAGTTTCAAGGGGTGAATCATATGCAGCTAGCTACCTCCCATCATACCCCAGAAATTATCTCAGTTAAATTTATATCAGAAAGTAAAGTATTTTTGTCTATCCTCTAAGATAAATACATGCCTAATGCTCTGGAAAATTTTAAATATATAGCGGTTATAAGCAGAATGCTATTAACCTTCAAAGTTATTGTCATCATTACTGTTAACTGTTATGCACTTCAACAAATGTTTACAAAGCAATTATCCGTTTTGAGAACTGTCATACTCAAGGTAACCAACCGTCCTGTATACGCTAACTCTACATAAATAACTTTGGCTCATATTGTTTTTGTTTTCATTAATAAACATTGGTCAACTCCTATGTATAAGAAAACACTATGCTAGAGGCAGGCTGAATTAAGATGATAACCAAGCATGAACTAGACACATGCTGAAAGGAACAGATAGATGTGCAAGTAATACACAACATTGAAGAGAGAAGGAGGAGGATAAATTAAGAGAAAGATATACTCTAGTGGTTAAGAGAGATGGTTTTAAACTTATATTGCCTGAACTCCAATAGTTTGGGTGTTATTACAGAAGTATCCATTGGATAGAGGAAGTTAGGAGGCCCGGAGATGGAGGACACAGGTTCAAAGGCTGATTGGAGCCCAGTAGTGGTGAGCCCACAGAGGAGAAATCAGAGGGGAATGTCTGAGCCAAGGTCTTGAGGATTAGAGTTCATGTAATGGCCATGGAAGAGTAAAGAGTTTAGTGTCCCTAGAATTTGGTCCAATAAATATTTATTCAACATGTCTAAATGTGAGATACTGTGTTAGGCATTGGATATATAGTAATGAATCCACTTATAGACTGACTAATGGAGAGAATTAGTCACACAAGAGATGTAATACAATTATGCAGAAGTTATGAGAAAAGCCAAACAGAGTGCTAAGGGAGAGTAAGTTCGAATGTGCATATTGTGCCCTGGTGAGTCTCAAAGTGAGGCTGGGCTAAGAATTAATGCATGACTCAGAGATAGACAAACCAAGCATAGGGCTTGCTGTCACAGATAGGTAAAAGATATATTCCAGAGGAATGGAAGAGAAAAAACCAAGGCACAATGGGAAAAAAATATTGTGTACAGTGAACCCTAGCAATTTTAGGTTGGTAGAGCCCAAATTTCCCAGAGAATATCCTATATCCTATACCAAGCTTGCTTGTTTATGTCCCCAGCCTTCCCATATTATGCTCATTTTTCCCCTCACGTGGCTTATAAGCAATGAACATTGTTCAATAATTGTGTCATCTTCATTATAAAACTTTCAATTTCACCTACAGAATTCACACTAGAAGCACCTTCAGAATATTTATGTTTCTCCATTATTTCTGCTTACAGTCCCTGCTAAACTGTTACCAATCTCATTGGGGTCCAAAAATCAGAGGGTGGCAGCTAGCAGATTTAAATACTGTGTAACACTCAGCTGCATTAGGGAGACATGGATCCTTTTTTAAAAACCAAGAACAAGATTGTTCATCCTGGTGACCTCCAGTATCCCTTTAAATACATAATGCATGTTCAGGATAATAAACTTCTGGTCTTTGAGTTTCTTACCAATTTATTTTGACAACTGATGTTTCTATAACTCTTGTTCCCCCTAGGTATGTTTGGTTTCCTTGTGCCATCCCCTGTACCAGTGCATTTAGTTCTTGCATATTCCACAACTCTTAACCTCTAACTTTGGGTCTAACAAATTTCATTATTTGTGAATTGCTCAAAAAAAAAAAAAAAAAAAAAAAAAAGGATATATAATGTTAGGAGTTTTTTAATTTCTATGTTTAATATCTTTATATTATTTGTGATATTCTTAATAGATATAATTAATTTAGTGTATAATAAAGTCAAAATAGGTATCATTTACCTAAAAGAAGCAATCAGTGATAGTGTATTTCTAGGGTTAAGTAGCAAAACATCATGCAACTCCCATGACATGCTTTGTTATTGGTAATCCTCAAAGATCCATGTTTAAAACTTAGACCTACTTTTATCAGCTAGTATCATGACAAGCTGCATGAGTGGCGTGGCTGAGATCTAAGAGAAACCACCATTTCCAGGACTATCCTCCATTTCTCTTAAGGTGTCATTCAGGGCATCTATGTTTGTACATTCCGTGTTTGAGTTCAGTAATACAGAATTCAGAGATGCCTAAGTGGAGGATAAATTACTGACGTATGAGAGCAAAATAGGATCAGATTACGTACTGAAGATTTCTTTCCTCTGCATTTTATCTTTTCACTTTTATCGTAAGCTGTGCTTTCAATTTCCAAGTCTTTTGTTATAGTTCAAATGAAACAGGTTTTCTTGAGAGAAGTAACAGAACTGAACGCTCGATGCCTCTGATGTCTGTGAATGATATTATTCAAGGTTTAAAAGAAATGGTCTTTAAGCATTGAGCTTGCATAATTCAATCTGTCCTCACTATTCGTCTGTTTGCCTTATTAAATCGTGGTTGCAGCAAAATGCTAGGAAAACAGAACTGCTTCTGGAAGGTATTCTAATGACAAAAGTCCAGAAACTGGACTCAAGTCAGATGTTAAGTTCACTCGCTCAGTAGACGTGTGATGAAAAGAGAGCCTCTTGCTTCATCAGTGTGATAGGAATACAAGAATGAAAGGGCATTCTGGTTGAAATAGAGCATTTCAGGAACTGAAGTAAGTGACAGCATAGTTGCTGGAGAAGGGGAGACTCCCGTGTAATTGTTTTCCAACAATGCTGGATTCCATTGGAAATTGCACTTTCGGTGTGTACACACAGCACTCCCACACTTGAAGGGAATTCTGCACTCATCCCTTTGACAGATCACATTCTAATTAAGCCACTTCACATTTGTGAATGAGAAATTTTTAAAAAGCTGAGATTGCTTTCTCTTTCATTTAGTAGAGACTGTGGGAGTTTTCTCTCTTTTTCAAAGATGTAGTTAAGGAATTAATTGCTGACATTAGAGGGCACACTGTTACATGAATTCATTGGTTTATGTTTATTTAAAGTGCTCAATGTTTTTGTCTTGTAGGCACTTCTCATGTTTGTCTTCTAAATACATGTGCCCTGGTGTCCCTGCTGTCATGAGCACCTTGTTGGCGAATATAAATGCTTTCTATGCTCACACAACAATTTCAGCAAATGTACAGGTTTCTGCCTCAGATCGATTTGCCGCTACCAACTTTGGTGTAAGTATTTTTGGACTTTCAAATTCCTGCTAACTTATGGGACTTACATTTTCTTTTCTTTTTTTTTTTTTTTTAAGATTTTATTGATTTATTTGACAGAGGAAGAAACAGCGAGAGAAGGAACACAAGCGGGGGGAGTGTGAAAGGGAGAAGCAGGCTTCCCACTGAGCAGGGAGCCCGATGCGGGGCTCCATCCCAGGACCCTGGGAATGACCTGAGCCTAAGGCAGACGCTTAATGACTGAGCCACCCAAGCACCCCCTGGGAGTTACATTTTCAACATACTTTGGATTCCAGATATTCTTGGAATCTTACTGCAGGAGGCGCATCTTTTAGGGAATATCTTTTAGTATAATGGGCAAAAGCTAAAAGTTCATTGGAAACATACCCTGTAAAATAACTTTGGCAGTCAGTAGGCATCTTCATGGAATTAAGTCTTCCTATCTGGAATGACCTTTTCCAATGAGGACACACATACATTTTCTGAAAGAGTAGTGGGATTTTATAGGACTTTCTCCATGTATGCAGATTTAGGATTCACCATTTCAGATGCTGTTCCCTGGTAAAAGTGAGTTTGGTTGACTTCTCTGGAGTCTATTAGGCTCCCTTTATACCTCCGATTGGTTTTTACTGGTGTTGCTAGATATCGGCACATCTTCTAAGTAAAACATAGTAGGTGTATAAAGAGTCTTAAGAGCTATCTGTACCTAATTAAGACTGTCCATCTGAAGTATTCAAATGCACCAAGGATACAATGAAAAATAGAAATGCAGGTATCCCAAGGAAACTCAAGTATCTAGCTGTTGCACCTGTCACTGGAACTCATTCTCTATAAGCCTCATTAAGTTGAAATTGACAAGACTGGAAATCAGATATAAATTAATAGTAACTGCAGTATAATTGTGCAGATCAAAACTAAGACAAAATTAGTGAAGATGGAGAAGGAAGGACAAATTGTAGAGTTTTTCATGGCATAGAATCAATAGCGCTTGGTGTCTTTGGTGATGTGGACAGGGAAGGAAAGGGAAAGCTGTCTGGAGAGATTCCCACAATTTTGACTGGGGCAGGTACCTGGTTGGTAGTAGCTCTGTTCAATAACCCTATGAGACAGGTATTCTTATTCTCGTGTGTGTATATACCTGAAACTAAGATCCATTGTAGGAGAATGACATTTTCATGACAACATAGTTACTTTTTCCACTGTACTTCCGAATGGGTTCACTGAATAGATTTTTGTTATTGATTATGTTGTTAGAAATTAAATTTTGGGATATGTGTCATAGAGTAGAGACAAATGAGACTCAGCAAATATAAGTGTGTGAAGTCAGTAGGGGGAAAATATGCTGCTGTGTATACTCTTTGTCCTTTTCATCTGAAAGAAAATGCATGTGAGGCATGTGAGATGAGTTGGAATGAATCAAAGGAAAAAGTAATTATTATTTAATGACAAATCAAATTAAGTGCTAGTAGAAGAAAACACTATCTGGGTTAGGAGTCATGGGATTTGAGTTTGTATTGAAATTTAGCAAGCCAGTCCAGTCATTCTAGCCTCAGTTTCTCAATCTGCTCAATGAAGATAACAAATACCTCTCTAATGTGTTTCTCAAATTGAAGATGAAAAGCAAATGAAGTAAAATATAATAAGCCAGTTTGTAAAAGTTGAAAATGCTCTATAAATATTAGGTATGAGGATTTCGTCTCTCCTGCCCTACCTACAGTATAAACAGCATACCATCAGTTACTTCCGTTAGACACATTGAGTCTTATAAAAGCCAGGACCAAAGAACATTCACTGGCAACTCAACAAAATACTATTATAACCGATAACAGAACATCAGAACGGTTTTCTTATAAAAACCTCATCTTGATAATAAGATTGTCTTGAGATTTTACCTGTAACATAAAGCACTCAGTGTTATGTAATTGTTTTGCTTTTAATATTGTGCCTGGGCACCTTGTAGAGAATAAGCCAACCTTGTGGAACACTGAGCCTTTATAGCTCTGAAAAAGAAGACGTGTCTATATGATTAATATCCATCATAAAAGCTACCTGGAGGAAAATGAGATAGAACTTCCTGCTGACCCAAAGAAGAAAAACCAAATTGATTTCACTATTTTTCAGTGACAACATGATTATAAAAAACTTTATTTTGTAAATCAAATAACTTATTGTAGAAGAGGGCCCCCCCAAAAAAGAATTTTTTTCCTCAAACTACATTTTGATAAATTGATGATTTGGTATATAAATGTGACTGTATTTTTCTCTACCTACTGAAAATAATGCTATTTGCTCAGTCAGATATACCAAAGTATAACGTCTCCCACCTCCAACGTAGGGCCTAAGGTTCTTATATACCTGAATTCTGAATCTGATTTGTTGCTCCTGACTTAAGAACACCTTTATATTGGTCCTTCATCCTTCTCAAAGGTATAACCCAGACATTTTGAGTATACAAATAATAAGCCAGTGGAAAAAGCTTTTCTTACTTATGAGGATTGTAAACAAACACATTTAGGAAAAGAAAACCATCACTGTTACAATTCAGACATTTTTGTGTACAGTTGTTATTTTTGGTCATGGTTTGGATGAAAAATGTTCACGAATGAAGTGAAAAGGACAGAATACTTGGGTGTGAAGAAGAGGAACAAGCAAACTTTGTTGAGAAAAATGGTTAGATAAATTGGATGAAAATGATAAACAATGTCATATTATGAAAGGCAAGGGAAAACTATTTTGAGAAAAGGAATCTATATAAAGACTGTCAACTGTTGCAAAAAGTTCAAGTAAGATGGGGAAAGAAATGACCCCTTTAAATTTGGGAAATAGGAGGTAATTATTTAGTGAAGTAGTTGCCATTGAAGCCTAATTTCGTTGGGTCCTTCAGTGAATGGCATAGATGAGTAGTTGTGTAAATTAGGTTCATTTATTCACTAAAATATAATGCAATCACTAAGAATCATGTTTTTAAAGAAAAGTTCATAAAATTGAGCACTGTCCATGATATAATGATAAATGAAAAAAAAATTAATTCTATAAACATTCTAATTCCAACATTGAAAACAACACACACAACTGGCTTAGAAATAAGACTGGAAGGAAATGTGCCAAAATGCCAATGATACAGCCACCTGGTGGGATGACAGCTAATATTTTGTTGTTTTGCTTTATATTCATCTTTATACTGACATTGTAAAACTTTCTTATGTTAATTTTGTAATAAACATATGAATGAAAGGGTGAATATGGTTCAGGAAACAGACTATTTTGTTAAGGAACTGGACTGAAAAGGGAAAGCTTGGTCAAGGGAAGATATTGTCATGAAAAAGATTTTATTTTTACTGGCTGGTTGGGTAGGGATGTTTTTATTTAATAAGGTAAATTGAAACATGTTTATAGATTATCAGGAAAGGGACTAGTTGTGACAGTGAAGTTGCAGATTTATCAAAGGGAGAACATGTGATGCCATGACATCACAGAGGAGAAAGAAGAAATGTAGTCAAGAAGACAAAATAAGGGACATTCTTTGGAATAAGAAAGGACAAGTTCCATTCTGAAATTTCAGGAAGAGTGTAAGTGTCCTTGCAGAGAACTCTGACCTTTTGATAGTGGGGTGAAAAGCTGGGATGTCACACCCCATTTCCCTAATCTTCTCTGTGGTTGTCTACAAGAACAGGAAATGCTCATCTACAAGACAGGGGCTATGATACAGATGCAGGAGGTGAAGGAGGTTGTAACAGGTTTGGATATGTTACCAAAGGGAATAGAAAAAGAAATGCTTCAGGTCCGTGTCAGAAGAATTCCTAGTAAAGCTGAAGGTCTCATTTGATGTTGAGAAGCATAAATCACATTGTCACAACAATGCATGTGGCTGTGAGATTTTCTCAGAATTTTGCAGCATTCTGATGCTCATGTAACAGATATGGCAGAAGATTGGATTGACTTCAGGTTGAAATTTTGTAGAAAAGAGGCAGTGAAGGGTGAGTGAATTAGTACATAGATGAGGCTGTTGAGAGAAAAGTTGAAGTGCTTCACCATGGGGTCTAGGTTCGAGAAGTTGCACCAGGAGAGACAGAGACAAAAAATTTAGGTAGGAACATAATATGTTTCAGTTAAAATTTCAAAGGGGAAGTCTTGGGTCCAAGATGTAGCTCTGGAAGTAGACTGTTGAAAATTGAGCATAAAACAGTTATAGTTTACTTAAACCTGCTCATAGGCAGTGACTGTTGA
Source organism: Phoca vitulina (assembly GCF_004348235.1). NCBI lineage: Eukaryota > Metazoa > Chordata > Mammalia > Carnivora > Phocidae > Phoca > Phoca vitulina. The sequence goes on from NW_022589723.1 coordinate 21,289,907, forward strand.
ATTTTCAGGAATACTGCAAGCTAGTTGTTGAACATAGCAGTCCTTGAAACCAGAAGTACTGAGAATACTAACATCATGGAAATTGGCAAATGCTAAAAATCAAGGCATTTTTCTTTTGAAGAGATGATTTAGCAGCACACCATTGAGTGAAAAGGTTGTTTGGAGTCAAGATTAAAGAACTTTTTTGGATAAAAATCCCCGTGGGTGTGGAAAACACCATGGGTAGATCAAGGGTTGGAAAGGAAGAAAACATAAGTTGGGGTTCAATATCTCAACTTTAAAGAAAAGTCTTTAGAAAATTTATTTAGTTATCTTAAAATGCAAATAATGAATTATTAGTAAAATTAATACTTATCTAGTTCATTTTTTTCCCTAATATATATACCCTCTTTGACCCAGCCAGTGTTCAGCAAAAATAAATAAGCTAATACTAATAAATATTTCTTTGTCATTACATATGTTCTTTTCAATATGTATTCATGCGATACCTCACATAAGGCACTACAGCAGGTAGTGGAGGGACTGAAAGATAAATGATGACCTCTGCTCTCGGAAATTAATAGGATGGTCACATAACCTTATGTAGCGATAACCATAAGTCACTCGCAAAATGTGATTAGTGTCAAAGGAGGTTATACTTACAAATTTGCTTTGAGAGTGAAGAGGGGCAAGTGATTGATTCTTTTCAGGGCCCATGAAAGTTTGACAAAAGGAACAGAGCTTTTGGGGATGAGTAGTATTTTCCAAGGTCCAAGAAGTAGTAGGGAGCTACCTTAGGTCCGGAAAGACATTTGAGTAAAGTCAAGAGTAAAGATACAAAATAAGTTCAAAGTGTGTGGAAGGTAGCCTGCCTACTGAGTAGGGCAATTAGAATAAAAGATGGTAGTATAAGGAGAAGCTGTGCTCTTGGGTTGATAGTAGATTGTTGAGGGCCTTTATAGCCTACTGAGATGTTTGAATGTCGTTCTTGAAGCTTAGGGTAAAGTCTGATAGAATCTTTGATTTAGAAAGTTAACTGTAGAAGAAATGTTGTAGAGGGAAGATAGAGAATGTGTTTCCAGACACAGTTCAGGTGGAGTAATAGAAACCATCCTAGAAACTTTCAGTAGAAAGGGATTTGACATGGGATTAGATGCTTATAATACCATGTGAAGGACTGGAGGAAGATTCTTCTGTAATAATTCTCAAAATATTGCAGTGAAACTGATTTGCAAGAGAAGTTGTGAGCTTGCTTAGAGTCAGGAAGGTGAGGAATCAGAAAGCTGCTTCTGGTAATGAAGCTATCTTTTTGAAACCACAAAGCTAGTGACCAGAGACTGGGAAATGAATGTCTCCAGGACTTGACTTAGTAGCAGAAGTAAAACCGAAAGCCGGAAGTGGGCCTCCATCTCCTGTCTGCTTCCCAAACATAGCAGTACACATGCATCTAATAGGCAGGAACTAACATAATTGCATGAACTTGAAAAGAAGTTTGGCAAATATGGTGCTTAGTTTTCCAGTCTCAGAACTATAGGAAGCCACACTGAAGAAAGGAGGAATGAGTAAACCAGTTCTGGTATTGCACACAGGAGGACTAGATGGAAATTAGTGATAGGGCTGATGTGTTAGTCCTGACAGGGCAAAGTGATGGTGCATGAGGACCATGGCTTGTAGAAAATGAAGTGATGTGGCAAGGGAGAAAATGGATGTGGGAAACATGTTAGAAGAAATGGTTTCTTTTATGACTTGACAAATGATTAGTTCTGGGCAAAGGTGGATCTAGGTTTTGTGCTGCCTCAACCTTATGTAATTTGATGGGACTCTTTTTCTGAAGAATACAAATTGTGAATAGAAAAGTAATATTCATTTCTAATAAAAAATGAATCCCGGGGCACCTGGGTGGCTCAGTCGTTAAGTGTCTGCCTTTGGCTCAGGTCATGTTCCTAGGGTCCTGGGATCGAGCCCCACATCGGGCTCCCTGCTCGGCGGGAGGCCTGCTTCTCCCTCTCCCACTCCCCCTACTTGTGTTCCCTCTCTCACTGTGTCTCTCTCTGTCAAATAAATAAAATCTTTAAAAAAAAAATGAATCCCAATGAATTATAAGTTACTATAATATGACACCACAAACATTACAAATTCCAGAAAAACAAGATAGTATTTTCATTAATTAACTTCCTGATACATCTCTTTAAAAGTTTTTCTAGAATTTTTGATTGCAGATTCTTTGATTACTTCTTCATACGATGAAAATCTTGAAATGTAATTTTTTGTTGAAAAAATAATGCAGTCTTTAGCAGAGTTGATCAAACTTTTTTGAGTTGATCAGACTTTTTAATTTGATGTTTTAGAAAAGTTTCTATTAACTTCACAATTCATTGATAATGCCACATTTTAATGACTTGCATCAAGTTTGGGAAAATATTATGTTTCTTTCATATGTGATGCCAAAGCAAAAATTGCACCAGAGAGTTAAACAGGCAATGAAAACAATTTGAGGCTGTTACCGTGGTGAGAGAAGCTATGGCTCACTGTGAGCTTAGATGTACTAAAACAGAGTTTTTTTTGTTTTGTTTTGTTTTTTTTTAAACAGTTTTTAAGAGCTGGAATAAGCTGGAGAAAAAAATACCTGAGGATATTAAGGGGAAGGTTGATCAGTGGCATGTGTCCAGCGCGTTAACTTATTCTTGGGTGTGCAAATATCTTTTTCTGTAATGAGGCTATCTGTGCTTGCTACTTTACACCCACCAAAATTAGTCTCCTACCCTCCCCACAGAGGCTGAGAGATGCAGATACTATCCTTTTGATAGCTCCCAAGTACTTGAGGAAGACATTCGTGGATTGTAAAGCAACCTGGCAAGAGGCTTTTAAAGAGATTTACATTTCAAAAAAAGATTTACATTTCAAAGGGGCAGAGAAAGAATTTACAAGTATAAGTTTTTTTAACCAACTGAGCCACCCAGGCGCGCGCTACAAGTATAAGTTTTTTTAAAGAGAATGCTCTAATAAAAAAAAAAGAGAGAGAAATCAGGGCCTAGAGTCAGGAAGAAACCCGTTTCTAAAGTTCAGTCAAACTGAGGGAGATGTTGAGGCTCTCTGGGTCAGCGAAGAGTACCATCTCAGGGCTTTTCCAGCTTGCCTATGAAATGACTGCTTAAATACTCCTTGAATTGATTACATTTATTAGTTTGTCACTGATACCATCATTGTAGTGACATTTTATAATTTTATGATATCTGTTGATACCAGTATTAATCTCAAATCAACAAGAAATGTAGACCAATTTCCAGTATGTTCCCATGATTAACTAAATTATCAAAAAATATCAAAATAGGTTATGTATAATTTCTATTTGAAATGTTCTGTTCTTCTTAATGAATTACTGCTTTTGATATGTTCCGGAAAACAAAGTACTTACAGTTAGCTGGTCCAAGTCAGAATAATTTTTATCCTATTTTTACGACGTTTACAAAACCCTGAGATCATGTGAACACATAGCTAGAGTTCTTCCTGGGGAAGCTGAAGTAAGTGAGGGCCCCCAGGGCTGAAGTGTCATCAGCTTCAACTTAAATCGGCCCCTGCTTCTGGCCTGAGATACTGAGAAACAAAGAAATGGAAGAGAGAAGTGGAGGCTGATGCAGAGGTTTTCACACCCCTTATGAAGACTTTCCCTTCTCCAGTTCCCAGGATCCCAGGGCAATACATTGACATTTCTTGTTGATTTGAATACACTTGTGGGGTAACAACTGCCTCCCCCTCCTCAAAATCTCCCCTGTGCTCTTGGGCCACACCAGCCCCCCAGCTAGTTTTGTATGGGTCCTGGAGATAAGAATGGCTTCCACATTTTAAACGGTTAAAAAATATCAAAAGAAGACTATCGTTTTACTGACGGGGTTTTGGAATAGAGGTGAGGTTCAGTGGGGTGGAGTCTGGAGCCAACGACCAAGAAAGAATTCTTGAGATGTCTTTGGTGCAAAATGATGGTTTATTAAAGCACAGGGACAGGACCTGTGGGCAGAAAGAGCTGCTGCCCCGGGGTTTTGAGGGGTGGCTGATTATATACTATGGGGTTGGGGGAGGTAAGGAAAAAGGGAGGTTTCAGAAAGAACTTTCATATGCTAAAGAAGACTCAAAGGATACCAGAAGCCTTGCCATTGTCAAGTTAAGGTTGTTTACCCTCTCTAGTAAGGCATTAACATTAAGATAGTTGGGAACTTCCTGGAGGAACACTGCCCACTTCAAGTATCTGTCGATGATGGGCTGAAGGTTATAAAGACATTTAATTATATCTACATTTCCTTCTGGAAGCTAGGTTATTGATGATAGGAATGCTTTGTTCTTGTAGATTGCTAAGACATTTGTAAACTGAGGGAGACTCCTGTCTTGTAGGATTGTGATCTCTATAAATTAACTATTTGTTTTTCCTTTAGGGCAGCCAGGAGTGCCTGAGGAATGTCACATATATCCCATGGGGGGGGGGGTGGTGTTGTGGGGTGTCAGCTTCTGCTTTGTCCTCAGCTTGCCTTCTGTTCCCTCATCATTATGACACATGAAAATTATATGACATTCAAATTTCACTGTCCAAGAAACAGAACTTGTTGGGAGACCAGCCATGCCCTTCGTTTCTATATCGTCTCTGGGAGCTACTGTGCTGCAGTGGCAGAGTTTTATAGTTGTGACAGGCAACAAAGCTGAAAATATTTACTGCCTGGCTCTTTCCAGACAGCTTTCTGACCCCTGGTCTAGAATTATTCTTATCAACTAATTAAACCTAAGTTTTTGATAACTGACAGCTGTATTATGATTGATGTGGCCGCTACCAAATCCCAGGTATGTGTAGACCTTACCTGACAGGAAGAACTGAGTGACAGGGCGGGTTCAGATGTTGTGGGCATGCCCCCGCAGGAGAATCATTTTTTAATCAGCCAGTCTTCTGTTATTCCTCAAGTCACACGGTGCAGGAAATAGGCCTCCTCCGCTCTTGCAAAGGCAATCTCACTCTACGTAAATAGAAATATGATAAATAAAATTAAATTTCAAGCTGTCCTGCTGTTTAAAGAATCTCTTTGAAAATTCAGTCAGTAGCACACTTTTAATTTCACGTCATCTGATATTGTCTGGGATTTAGTGACAGCAAGCCTGGCAGTTTTCTCCACATTTTTCTGTGTTCCTTGAATGTAAATTTTCCAGCTGGGCACTGAAGACTTATGTAGGAAGACCACATGTGTGATCTGTGTCAGTCAGAATTCTGTTCGGCTGCATGAAACAAACTTAACAAACTTAAGTAAATTTTTTTTTTTTTTTCCTATGTAACCCAAGTCCAAAGGTAATAAGGAATTCAGGGCTAGTGTGGCTGCTCAGGATTGTAATTTTTGAAAGGGTGGGCAGACAGGGCTAAAGGGAGGCGTGGGGGCTCTCAGCTTCCTGCCCCACCAGGCATCATCGCTTGTTTAGCTTTTCATCTGATGGTCCCACGGCTGTTTTACCTTCTTGTGTCTAGTCTGAGTTTCAGGTGGGAGAAAGGAGAGAAACCCAGCGAGAAAAGCCTGGCAAAGAATTACACAGCAAACACTAATACAGCAGTGTTTGCCAAACTCTCCTTTAGAATCTTTTCAAATAATAATTCGTTGACAATATGCTAGCTGAGTCCATCCCCTCTAATAAACTCTATGTATCTCATTAGCCAAAGTCCTACTGCATGGCCATTGCTAAAAGAAAAGAGGTCTGGGAAGGTAGGTATTTCATAATGGACACCTATGACTCATGAGGCTCTCTTAGTAAGGAAGAATGGAAAAATGGATATCAAGCAGACAACCAGAACAGTAAGTCCTAGTGGATATAAGAGGCCCAGTGATTTGGGCATTAGCATGGAGGACTAGGGTCATGTCAGCTGTCTTGATGATTTGTACCAGTCACAGAGGTCAGATAAAACATTCCGAGACATGACATGAACACGTTAACTTTTACAATTCACTTTGCTGTGGCCTAAACTGATGATGGTAGTGGCTCTTAAATTTTTCTATTTTGATTGAGAGCTACTTATCCAGGTGGTTGCAGGATGGGGGTTAATAAAAGAACGGCATATTTCACCTCTTCCCCTGGGAAGGTATGATGAAGAGTGAGAAAGAAAAATCTAATACCTTCAACTCATCTGTATTTTTCAATAGCTTTACCAAAGAGTCTTCTCTGCCTAAAAAGATGGCAAGCATGTTGAAGGCAAGATTCATTTCTTAAGCTCCTTCATTGGCTCCACAGGGGGTTAACACAGAGGTAATATCAAGCTTTATTGTCTGATGTATGAAACTAATAAGGGCAGTTTATTCAGAAAATTGGAGTTTCAACTTAGGAACAATTCATCAACTTCTGTTAATATTCAGCTCACTTCATCAAAATCAGGGACTTCAAGGGATGAGTTATAACCCCATAAATCCACCTTATACGTGAAAGTATTAGGAAAGTTTCTATTTTGCCCACTACCTTCCGAAGTGCAATTTGTTATTTACAGAATAGTAAGGTAGGCTGAGACCTTTAATGTTACTTACACTCCCATATTTTTTTTCATTTTTGATTCCAAATCTGAGACTCAGAATGGGGGATTGTCTATCCTATAAAATTTGTGATTTTGATGTTTTTATCTTATCTAACTTATTTAATCAACACAACTTCATCCTTCCACTTATAAGCAAACTCCTTATTCTTATCTTCACAGCCTATGAAGAGGTCAGTCCACCCTTGATACTGCCTCAGAGGGAAGCATCAATAATTTTTTTGGCTTGATATTTTATACTTTTTTTAAAACACTAAATCATAAACATACTTTAAAGGTGATTGATAGTTTCAGATTATGAAGTCTGTGCTTGTCACCAAAAGGAAAATGCTTTTTGAAATTGTTCTTGATGAGAACAATAGCTATTCCCACTTCCATGGGTATGAGAAATTTAAAAAAACCAATCATTTCTTTCTGGGGAGGTACTGTGGTGTGTGGGGATAGGAAGAGGGGTGGGTCATGTTTTTTCTTGCTGACTCATAGTGTTGTGAATTAGTACAGTGGTAATTCAGTTGTCTGCACTCTTTCCAAAGTACACAACTTTCTGGATACTTTCTTATTCATCACAGAAAGGCCCTGTGGCTTATTGGCAAGAGCCTGGATTTGGTGTCAAAGAGATCTGCATTTGAAGCACTGTTATGTCACATACCAGCTCTATCATCTTAGATAATCATTGACATCTTTGAACCTTCCTTTCTATAGAATGAGAACAATAACTCAAAGAGTTGTTGGGAGGACTACATTTAGAATGACCATTTATTTCCATTCTCCTATTTTGTGTTTGCTTTGTACAGAGGGAAAAATTCATAAAACTACTGGACCAGTTGCATAACTCTTTAAGGATTGACCTGTCAAAGTATAGGGTATGTACAAAATTATCTGCCTGAAGGTAAAATGTCATGTTTGGCTGAGATGCTTTCTTGTCGTACTGTAAAAAATCATCCACTGTGTAATGGGAAAGTAAAAATGCTGGTCTTGGGATCTCAGGTTCTGTCACCCTGGAAAAAGTCCCCTAAGTAAGCAAGCTGCAGTCCTTTGTTCAGGGACCTTGCCCCACATAAGCCTACATTAGTAACATGTGTGTTACTATGTGTAACTTTAATTTTATAATTTTTATAATAGCAATCAGATTGAGTGGCAGCTAATCCATGAGGTAGACATGTGGCAGAGTCCTCATCCTGAAAGCTCACCCGTTGTTACTGAGATATCCTGCTAATATTTCCCCAGCTTTTAAGATGCCGACTTGGACTCATTGCTTAATTCACTCTTTCTAGATCAGTACAATGTGCTCTTTTGAAGCTGTCCAGAGTTCTTGTCAACTCTTCTATACTTCACCTCCAGGTGAAACACACAAAATACACACACACACACACACACACACAAATATATTCATGTATGTATGTAAATATATTTACAAAACATTTAGTTATAAATTCTATTTACAGAAAAATCTGTAGTAATAACTGTTGCATTCTTTATTTGATAATTCAAACATCATTTCATATCTGCACATATGTAGATCGTCTGCGTTCATGTTTAAGTTCATGATTGATGGATATCTTAATTGCATATTTCTGGAAATTTTAAAACCACATTTTGTCAAATTCACCCTTCCTGTTGGAACTGGGGCCAACACTGGTAGAAGACAACTGCTATGCAGGCAATGAAAAAGGTGTTTGGAGGCCAAAAGGGCCTGGAGGTCACCTCATTTGTCATTGTTTGGACACTATAACTCTCTGTGAGTTTGTGAATATTTAAAAATTACCTGTGGTTTTTCTGATTGCTCTTTAAAAAGCCAATCTGAAAGCAAGTTAAAATGAGAAATTTCTCAATGTGAAATTGTTCCTTAGATCAAACATTTTCATAATTATACCTTCCCTCTACAAAGTTCTGAACATTTTTATTTTTATATCACATTTCTACCAAATCGCACTAACAAACTTGTGGAAATCCAGAGTACTTCCAGGAGAGATGCTGCCATGTAGTCTGATTTTTCTTTTAACTTTTAAGAGTTTCTTTGTGACTCTAAATGTAGCACATGTAAAAGTTCCCAAAGTTTTTTTGGGCAAAATTACCCATCTTGAGAAAATTACAAAAAATATTTCCAACTACATGCTGTCCATGTAGTAGCAAAACTTTTAGTTTTAGTAGCAAAACTCTACTTTTAGTAGCAAAACTCCACTTTTAGTAGCAAAACTCTACTTTTAGTAGCAAAACTATTATATGAACAAAGATGAACGATAACACTGCATGAATGATACTATTTTGTATATTTTTATTGCACTGTGGCAATAAATAGAAGGATGTGGCTTTCCAAGACTAAGAAGAGAATATTTCCAAATTGTTTACTTTTTATAATGTTTTATGATAAGATGTTATAAGAATACTATCGGGATATTTTTATAATTTTACACAGTTCACTTCCCATTTTCCTTCCCAGAAAGTTAGTTTTAGTTTATTTTCCCATCACAAGCTTAAGGCTGATAATTTACCCATTTTTTATTTCTTAATTAACCAGGAAAACTTTCCTGCCAGCAACGCTGAACGGTTGCAAGACCTAAAATCAACTGTCGACCTGCTAACAAGTATCACCTTTTTTAGGATGAAGGTACCTTATTTTATTTGTCGCTATCCTCGCGTGACATAACACATTCATTCCCCATTAAAGTCTGTTTTTTACTCATCTCTTGATCGCTACCGTTCAACCCCAGCAATGATGCTGTGAAGACTTTTCCAGTGCTAAGTGAATCCTCCAGTCTAAGGTGTTTGAAAGGGATTATCCTAAACACCTAAAATATTCTGATACATTTGGCTCAAATGTAGTTTTAAATTAAATCCATCTTAAATAAACATGGCACTTACTAAAAAAAAAAATCCCTAAGAATGCTAAATGGAAATGAGTTGACTTATTTTAGTTTTAACTCCGATGTCTTGCTGACTTTTTCATCCCAAGAGAGTAGCTGATTCTTTTAAGCTTGCCCCAGTGGTGGCAACTCTCATTTTCAGCCCTGGAAATGACTATATAGGAATAGATTTGATTGCTTAAATCATTAGTGTAACTAACTGCCATCTACCAAACTATGCAGACATTTCTTTTTAGATCTCTCTTCTGCTTTAACAGCAAATTCTCTACAATCATAATTTGGCTAGCAGGACAATTCATGTAAAGTGTTTCCTAAAACTACTTGTCAGGCTATGGGCTAAAAAAGTTTTGATCTTTTATGATGTTTATTCAGAAAATTCCTGTACAGAAAAAAATATATAATTTTCAGTTGCCCATGGTTGTTTTCACTAGAAGCACTAAAAATGGTACTGTGTAATATGAGAGACAGAAAACAAAGCCATACTCTATCAGCAATCATTTAGATTTTTTAAAGTTCAGGTAAAATTCATTTGGCTTAAAATCAGAGTTAAATTGGGTGACTGGGATAAACAGAATTTCTATCCATTCTGATCTCCTGGCAGCAGCTGCCGAAACAGTGTGTAGAGAATGAGAGTAAGCCTCCAACCAGGCTCAGAGGGAGATGTTCCTTTATTGACAGGCGATGCCAGTCATCAGCACTGTGGCAAAACGGGAACAAAGGCTGGAGAGATTCCTCAAGCTCAGACCACATGGTCCTCCCACCCCCCCCCCAATCTATCTACATACCTGCATCTGTGTCCATATACTCTTCCTTCTTTTCTAATTCCTATTGATTAGCTGTCTGTTCTCCTAGAAAAGGCCATCTCTTCCACCTGTGCATTTGATTTCATCCCCTCTTGAGTAATAAAACCTTGGTGCATCAGTCCTCCCCGCTCTCTTCAATGATCTACTCCCCTTCCTTCTCCAGCTGCTATACCCTAATTCCTCTTTTCCTTTAATACCAAAACTCCTCAAAATCATCCTCTTCATGTTTTCTTCCCAATTTCTAATCTCCCAGTATCTTTTGAAAAAATTTCATCCTCCCATTTTCTTCTCTCATTACAGACAGTAAAATTCATTCCTTTGTTGTACTGATCAATGAGTTTTGGTGTAGAGTGTAACCACCACTCCAGTCAACATATAAAACAGTTCCATAGTCCTCCAGAATCCCCTTGGGCTGCTCCTTTATACTCAACCCCTCTCCCAGCCCTTGGTGACCACCGATCTGTTGTTGTCCCCCTATAGTTTTACCTTTTCCAGAACATCATGTAAATGAAATAATACACTATATAGCATGACACATGGGCTATTCATCTATCTTGTTGAGTGTATCAGCTGTTTGTTCCTTTTTTTTGATGAGTAGTAATCCTTGGTTATGTATACACTACAGGCATTTGAGTTGTTCCTGGTTTGCGTTATAAATAAAACCCTTAAAAATACTTATGTACATATTATTAGTATAAACGGAAGCTTTCACTTGTCTTGAAGCGAGGTTCCTGAGTCATTTGATAAATGTATGATTAACTTTACGAGAAATGACAAATTGTGGTTTGGTTTTTTTTTTTAAGTTTTTTTTATTTGACAGAGAGCGAGAGCAGGAACACAAGTAGGGGGAGTGGGAGAGGGAGAAGCGGGCTTCCTGCCAAGCAGGGAGCCCAAGGCAGGGCTCGATCCCAGGACCCCGGGATCATGACCCGAGCCAAAGGCAGATGCTTAACGACTGAGCCACCCAGGCCCCCCAAGCTAATAATTTCTAAATTTGTATCTCGAGCCCCAGACAGCTTCATGAGTCTAAACTCATATATCCAAATGTCTACTTGAAATCTATTTTTGTGCACAACAACCTGTTCATTCTTGTCTGAAACCGAGTTCCTGATTTCCTGTGCACAACTTTGCTCCTCCGTTGTACCAGTTGCTCAGGCTAAAACCATAGGGTCCCAACTGCTCTCTTTCTCTCACACCAATCATCCAGTCTGTCAGCAGATCCTATTAGTTCTTCCTTCCCAAACTAACTAGAATATGGTTTCTTCTAAACAGCTCCTAGCTTAACACCATAGTGCAAGCACTATATTGACTGAATTCCTGCACTGTTCTCATCACTGGTCTTTCTACTTTTTCCATAGACCATCTTAGGCAGCCTAAGGGAAACTTTTAAAAGATAGTTCAGGGGCGCCTGGGTGGCTCAGTTGGTTAAGCATCTGCCTTTGGCTCAGGTCATGATCCCAGGGTTCTGGGATCGAGTCCCGTAACGGTCTCCCTGCTCTGCAGGGAGCCTGCTTCTCCCTCTGCCTCTGCCTCTTTCTCTATCATGAATAAATAAATAAAATCTTTAAAAAAGAAAAAAAAAAAAAGATAGTTCAGTTAGGTCACTTTGCTCTTCTGCTGAAACAGTCCATTTCCTTCCCACTTTACTCAAAGCTAAGGTTTGTAAAAATAGTCTAGATATAAATGTTCCCCCTGGGCCCATTCTCTTCTTTAAGTTCACCTACTATTGTATCCTATTAATACAATTCCACTGAAACACTTTCTGTCCCCTCTTCTCTGTTTCATTTTTCTTTTCAGTGTGCATCATCATGTAATATATTTTACTGTTTAGCTCCATGAGGAAAGGGATTTTTATTTCTTTTGTTCATTGCAATATAACCATTGTCAGGCATATAGTAGGTGATAAATAATTGTTGAATTATTGAAAAGTATAGGTGGTTGAATAATGTGATTGGTTGCTCTAAGAGTTTCTAGTTGAATATTTACAGCTATGATCATTTTCACAACTGTGATCCATTATCAAGAAGTTAAAGTAAATATTTACACATTTAAAACATTGCTAAGACCACATTTTTCCTGAACATAGAAAAATCAACTAAAAACATTTATTGAGGTTATTTAAGTTGTTTATACTGGATTGCAGTCTTCTATTTTTGAATTTAAGAAAATAATTTGTCTCTCAGGTTCTGGAGCTGCAAAGCCCCCCAAAGGCCAGCATGGTGGTGAAGGACTGTGTTAGAGCCTGCCTGGATTCTACATACAAGTATATTTTTGACAATTGCCATGAACTCTATTCTCAGCTAATAGACCTGGTAAGAAAAGATACATGTCTCCTTTTTGTTTCTAATGTCTGTTTCTATAAGTTTAGAATGACCCTAAATGGGAAAATATGTTCAATTAATTTCACATTAACTGTGGGTTTTGAGAATTCCCAATATCTTTTCTTCACATATGAATATCATATCACTTTCATTTACATGAAATAATTCACTCCTTAAAATAACTTTATGTAGTAAAGGTAGATACTGGGTTTTTGTTTTAAGTTTTTCAAATGAGAAGTCAGTTTCAGAACAATTAAGTGATTTGCTCAGGGTCACACAGTGGTCAAGTGGCAGATTTGGGACTAGAATTTAGGATTCCAACTCGACTCTTATGTTCTTCCCCTAACTCATAACTGCCCTTCTTACCATTTTACCTCATAAAAGTGATAGATGGGGAAATATTTATATAAAGGATGGTAAAATCATCATATATACAAATTTATTATTAAAGAATATTTCAAAAATACAAAAGAAAATACAGAAAGCAAAGCAAACATACATATGATTGCCACCCAGATCACCAAATGTTAGCATTTAGTAATAATTTGCTCTGCTCTTTATTGTCTAAAGGTATTAAATGTTACACATAGAGCAGCATTTCCCTTTGTGCTTTCTCCAAATGGAATTTTCCTCCCTCCTCTTCCTTCAGAGACAAACACTCACAGTGGTCCATTTGAACATATTTTCACATATGCTCAATAAACACTTCAGTTTTATTTTCTGTGAATTGCCTATTAACCCTCTGCTGAATTTTCTATGGGCTTGTCTTTTACTTATGAATTTGTAAACAAATTCTGAAATAGATTCTGGATACTAATCCTTTGTTGGTTATGGGATTTCATAAATACTACTTCCCTCTTTATATGTGATATGTCGTTTTGTTGCATTGAAGTTTTCTAATGCACACAATGATTTATGCATTGCTATCACTTCTGTAACACTGATGTTTGGGGATGCCTTTTTAATATGTCTTTATTGCCTATCCACTTTCCTGAAGAAAGCAGTCACTCCACTTGATATTGAAAACTTCACAATTGCCTCTGGAACTTCTTGGTTACTTGAGTGGGGCAGATTCTAGACAGTATACATTGGATGAAAGCAAGTAGGACTCTTTTAAGCTAGGTTTCAAGCTGGGATTCTTACAGTATTAAAACTTTCTGACTTCCTGGGCCTAGTAGGAGAAAAAAATTAAATGGAGTTTATCATTTTATAAGAAAGCAATGTATAACTACATAATTGTTCATAACTTTAGCTTATTATTCCTGCTAGATGTGTTGTAGTTTATAAACTTAGTTCTCTTGGATTTCTAATGATTAAATTGTCTCTCAACTGTGCTTTTCCGTTGGGTGGCTTTCTAATGGCTTCCCTTTGTCTATTCTCTACTACCTTCCTCCCATAAGGCTCTTCAGTTCTTTTACATTTTCAACATCATTGTCTTTATTTTAACTAAAAGGTAAAATTGAAACTTGTTATAGCAGGTATGTTATCCATATATAACTTCATAATCGATCTTATCAAACCTTACCAGCCTGTTTCTTACTCCTTGTAACTCCAAACCCACTGTCCCCTCACATGAGCCCTAAATTCTGTTATTTTCATGAATTGGCCATCCTCTTTTATATCCATGCATTCATTTGTCCTATATGTCTAAAATGTTCCCCCATTTTCTGCCTTCATCAAAATTCAACTTAAATATGATCTGCAGTTCTACTATTTCATACCCAGTGGATGAACCAAATCACCAATGTGGTGTACCTTATTTAGTGTCTTTCTACTGTACTACTACTATTAATAAATAGCATGAAGGGTTTTATTTTTATAAAAGATATAGAAATATGGGCAGGTCCCAAAAGCAAACATGCCCCTAACAGAAAGTAAATGAGGTGTCACATCAAAATGAATCTAGCATAGCTTAATATTTGCTGACTTGGCTTTAAAAACAAAGACTTTTTTTTTTTTTTTAAGATTTTATTTACTTACTTGACAGCGAAACAGGGAACACAAGCAGAGGGAGTGGGAGAGGGAGAAGCAGGCTCCCCGCTGAGCAGAGAGCCTGCTGCGGGGCTTGATCCCAGGACCCTGGGATCATGACCTGAGCCGAAGGCAGTCGCTTAACGACTGAACCACGCAGGCGCCCAAAAACAAAGACATTTTTATAGTTTGCCAACCAGTTTTCTTTTTAGGTAGAGAGATCTATACAGATTTTATAAGAAATCTTGTGAGTGTGGGAAAATGAAGTATTTGGAGCTAAACTTTCCATCTAAGAAAAAGACTTCTCCATAAACATTATCATCATTTGAAATTCTAAAGGAAGCACCTATTGGATCTGAATAATTTGGGAAACTAATACTCTCTAGAGCCCTTCTGAAACCATCTCAGAAAAGTTTTAATGATAAAGGTTCATCTCCCCTCAGTGGACTGCAGGGCTCTTCTCCTGGGAGTGTAAGACCTTTTTTCCTCACACCACATATCTAAATTATCCTCAAATCCTGATGACTTTATCTTCAAAACTAAATACTTTATCTTCACAATATATCCAGAATCTGACCATCTCCATGCTTCCTTCCTGATCTGAGCCATCACCATTGCTCATTTGGATTACTACATAACTTCTTAATAGAGATCAGTGCTTGCACTCTACCATCCTACATCTATTCTCAGTAGAGCAGCAAGAATGATCCTTTTAAAAAGTAAGTCATGTTTCTCTGTTGCACAGAATGTTTGAAAGTCCCTTCTTTTCAGTCAAACTCAAGAGTCCTCACAATTGCC
Source organism: Phoca vitulina (assembly GCF_004348235.1). Classification (NCBI taxonomy): domain Eukaryota; kingdom Metazoa; phylum Chordata; class Mammalia; order Carnivora; family Phocidae; genus Phoca; species Phoca vitulina. The sequence goes on from NW_022589723.1 coordinate 21,305,187, forward strand.
TATAAGATGCAGGATCTGGCCCATATTACACTTTCCACTCCGCTTACTCTGTCGCTCTGTCTTTTGCACATATCATCATGGAAATGGAGAGTCAAATAAGAGTTTACCCACAAGAACAATGTTGGACCCCTTGATACTTATGTGAATGCCTGGATCATAGTAGGTGCTCAAGAAAGCATTTGTTGAATGAATTGAATAAATGAATAAACATAATTTTTCTCAAACAATAATAATTTATAGGTATATTTGGTCTATTATAAACAAGAGAGAAAGGAGTGCTCTATTCTGTGATAGACACTCAAGTGCTTGCCTAAAGCCTGTTGGAGTTGTACTGAATCATACCACAGGGTCCTGGATGATGAGATATGGGAGAAATTGATCCAGTCCCAGTGTGAAAACATTCCAGTGCTTTTCTCCAGCCCTCTCTCCTCTGCTGCAGTAACCTGGAGTACACACATTCTAGATGGTATAGCTACCAGGTGGAGGAGGGCTATTCAGCTAGCTTCAGACTTTGGATATTTAAGAAATAATCCATTATTGCATTAACTCATTGAGATTTGGAGATTTACTTGTTACCATAGCACAACTTAGTTTATTTTGACTCATTGACCTTCAAATCAGTTTCCAATCTGCCACCCAAACTATTTAAAATATATCCATGTTTTTGTGACTCTCTTATTTTTAACTCTGTAATCCCATTCACTTATGGGATTAAATCCAAACAGTTTGCCATTATCCAAAGGCCCTCCTAGATCTGAGCTCTGTCTTTCCTTATTTCAACCTCATTTCCACCTTGCATTCTATGATTCAATGCACTAAACTCCATGATGCCTTCATCTGCATTGTCTTTACGTTTCTGGAGTGTTTTACCTCCCCTCACCTCCTTCATGGCTAATTCTAGCTCATCTGGCTATTTCTTCAGAAAGCTTTTAGGGCCTCTCCTAGCCAAATTAGGTGTTCCTACTCTCATAATACCCTGACATGTTCTCACCAGTGCACTCATCATGCTGAAATTGAGTAGGCACAAAATAATATAATAGCTGTTTGGCCTGCCTTCTCCACTAGGTTGTGAGTTTCATCTTTGTAGCTCCAGTGTTCAACACTGTGCCTGACAAAGAGTAGGGTTGATAAAGTAATTAATTAATAAAAACAAATTTTATAAAAAACAGCACTATGTTAGTTAGCGATTTATAGCCTCTTTTAATGACTCCACTTCAAAGTCTATGGTCAAGAACATGGTCTCTGATGTCAAAACCCTTGAGTTCAAATCCTGGCTTTCCTGATTATTATATAATTTTTGTAGCTTTGGATGCACTACTGAGCCTCTTCATTTCATAGTTTATTCATCAAGATATATTTTTAATATTCATGCTACGTCTCTTTTATCTGAGTTCTCTTTAGGTGAAGTAATGCCTGAAACTAAAAAACCAGGAATTTCAGGGTTGTTAGACACAGTATAATTCTGATTATTTAAATGTGGAAGCATACTTTCTCTCTCCAAAGGGGTTTTTGAAGAACCATTTAAAAATAGTGCTTGGAATAAAAATGAAAAATAGATTTAAGAGAAAAGTCAAAGTAGCTGCAGTTAGAAGAACAAAACAGAAGTGTGCTCTCCAGAGGCTGGCTGCACACTCAAGGAATAACCTTCATCTTGGCTGAATCACCCAGTTCTATGTTTGTCCTTCAATTTAACATAACTAAGAACTCAAATGTGGCAGTGTGGACATAGGTGATTGATCTCTTGCATAAAGACACATGAGATAATCTATAAACTCACCCAATATTCTAATTATATTTCTTTAATTAATAATGAGTTTAAGAATCCTCTCATAACTTCATTAGCTTTTTGAGTGACTGTTTTTATAAATTACCTGTTTATATCTTGTGCCTATTTTTAAAAAATAGAATTTTTGTCTTTTTCTGGTTAATATTCTTGAGTCTCTTAGTCCTTTGTCAGCTTCTGACATTGCAAAGATTTTTCACAATCTGTGATCTTTATCTTTGTCACAGTGTACACACAAGAAATTCTCAATTTAATATATTCAAGTGGATATTTTTCTGTTTAAATTTGAGATTTGGAGTTTTAAAGAGTCTGTTCTACCCATCCCACAAATAGAGGGCCTTCTTATGGGGACTTTAATAAGATCGATATTTTCTTGCTCGGTAATATGATTATGATCATTAAGTTAATTCCCCTTGCTGTTGTTCCATGCTCATAAGGCAGCCTTCAGATTACAGATTGTCTTTTTATATAGCTGCTTCTCCAGGAAAGGATAGGCCAAAAATTCTCAAATCTGAAAAAAATATTTGTCAAGTCTCTTTGAAATGTTTGTATTTTATTTAAGAAAAACTGTCATTTGTTCCTTGAAGTGAGCTTAGACTAACATTAGTGCCTAATATATAATAGTGCTGAATGACTAGCTACCTACCTACCTACCTGCCTGCCTACCTACCTACCTACCTACCACCTCCTACCTATTTATGGAAAATCACATACAGATGGGCTCCAACTTAGGATGGTTTACCTTACGATTTCTTGACTTTACAATGATGTGAAAGTGATAGGCATTCAGGAGAAAGCATACTTGAAATTTTGAATTTTGATCTTTTCCTGAACTACTGATAGGTGGTACCATCCTCTCCCATGATGCTGGGCAGTGAGAGTGAGCCACAGCAACTTCACCCACACGATCACAAGGGTAAACGACTGATTCAACCATTCTGTACCCACACAACCATTCTGTTTGTCACTTTCAGTACATTATTCATTAAATTTCATGAGACATTCAATACTTTATTATGAAATAGTCTTTGTGTTAGATGCTTTTGCCTAACTGTAGGCTAATGTGAGTGTTCTGAGCATATTTAAGGTAGGCTAGGATAAGATGAGACGTATGGCTGGTTGGGTATATTACATGCATTTTTTACTTACAGCATTTTCAATTTATGATGGGTTCATTGGGACATAATCCCATCATAAATTGATAAAAAAATATATAACCTATATATACTATATATATATTTTTTGTTTGTTTGTTTGTTTCCCTCCCCAGATTACCCTGCCTCTTGCTTCTGAGGCAGTCTCTGTTATGATTAGCTTTCTGATTGATTTTGTGTACAATTAATATACATGTCTATTATCCATTTGTGGTACCATCTTTATCTCCACCAATCTCTCATGTACTACATTGTATGATACAATTTTATGGTTACATGTGCTAACTCCAGAACCAGATTGCCTAAATATTATTTGGTAGGAATTCTGCAGTTTTTGAAGTTCACTATTACTTTCTGAGAATAATCTATGCTGATATGTTTAGGAATAGTTTTTTGATTTCTTTTATAGCTACCTATCATATAAATGTACCACAATGTACATACCAATTTTAATATTTCACTTTTACAAATAATAGCACAATGAATATTTCTGTGGTGGAAATTATGTTTGCAAGTTCCAGTCTGTGGCCTTAATAGCAGCATACCCTGCTTTTCTCTACTTTTAAAGTTTTACTAGAAATAATGTAAACTTCATTGTAAGCCATCTTGTTCCATGTGATCAAAAGCAGTCTCTTTTTTTTTTAACATGTGTTAAAATGTCCTTTTACTTATCTAATTCCCATAGTACACATTGAGTTTAATGAGAACAAAAAAAATCTGTCTTATTTAGTATTGAATTTACAGCACATAATACTATGTATCACATAGAGTAGCGGAAATCAGCAAATACTTATTTAATGGAACTTCTATATCAAAATATCTGTTTGTATGTATGCAGCATGTGATAAGTATACTGCTATTTATTTAAAAGTTTTGACCCAGATATCTTCTGAAAACTTCCTGGGACAGAAAATACCTTCCAAGAATATTTTAAACTGGCAACTTACATGAACTTAAAGGTATCAAATTTCAAAAAGTCTAGCGTTGAGCTATAGTGTACTTTTCCAATTAGTTTAGCCAAAGAAGTTGCTTTAGTTATCTTTCTTTAGTTTTATTCTTTTGCTTTTGCCCTAGCCAATTCTAAATAACTCAGTAATAAAAGGAAAATTAAAAATAAAATATGACTTTGAAAATTATAAATAGAAAAATTCTAATTCTTTAACTTTTAATTTGAGATGTTATTTAAATAGTGATAATTATTAAGGAACTGGCTAGAAAGTATCCGTGACTTTTCTTAAGTTTTATTATTGTTTTGTTGTTGTTGTTGTTTTTTAAAGCAATGGACTTTCTTATGCAATCAGTAGCATTAGTTTAGGGAATGGCGTTCATTCTGCACATAAAGTGCCTTTTCACTACCTCAAGGGATTATTGTATTAGCACTGGATCTAAGTAAGTACAGACACATTTAAAATTTAATTTTCTTTTAAAGTTTGTTGTAAAATGTGTAGGAGAAAGGTTATGAATATGAAATTTCTTCTTAAATGCCAGCTTCATAAGTGATATATAAATTCTTATAAAAAGGAATTGCTCAAAATGAGTGGTATATTGAGATATTTTATGTATTGATGAAGAAGAAACATGAAAATCCAAAGCCTAAAACATTAGACCATTGTTTTCATCAATGTATATTTCAGTTTTTCTAACAAAGTAAAATAAAGTCACAAATGAAAACTTAATGAATTCTAAAATAATAAAAGAGTATGTTGTGTCAGTGAAACTAGTAAACTCTTGATTCTAAAAATGGATTATGACAATGCATGCAAAGAAAGTGATAAATCCATTGTGTTTAATAAACACTGATGAAACGTTTTCAAAATAAAATATCAAATGACATATTTATAAGTGGACCAAGAAATTTTACTCCAGGAATGCAAGGATGGTTCAACATTAGAAAAATCTATCAATATAACTCACTATAGTACTTAACTAAAAGAAAAATATCATATATTTATTCAACATAAGTAGAAGAAGCATATGTTGAAATTTGATGCCTCCTTATGATTAAAAAAGAAACTCAGAAAACTAGGATGGAACACAGTTTTTTTTTAATTTAGTTAAGGTTACATTAAAAAAAAATCTATGCTAACAAAGTTAAACAGATGATGTTTAGGAGTATGCATTTCAGAAATATAGATAATTATCCTATTAATGCTCTATAACATAATATTTGAAGAAATAAGAGAATAAGTATTAGAAAGAAGAAAAAAACTGTTGTAATTTATGGATGATACGACTATACATGTACAAACACTAACAGAATCTACCTGAGCTCTTGGTACACATAAGAAAAAAATCTCATTAAACGAATACAAAAACAATTTTTTTACACCAGAAATTGTGCACATATTATTAGGGAAAGGAACAATAGCTTAGTATAGAGTGTTAAGAAAATCATATGGAGTCTCATCATATGGAGATAAGGGAAAAAAAGAACTGGATTCTTGCCAAATACCATATACAATGTGAACTCAAAAAGATGAAAGAGGTGAGTGTAAAAGGTAAAAATGATGATAGTATAGGAGAATACCTTTCTAGTGCAGGATAAGAAAGACTTTTTAAAACTCCAAAGCACAAATTGTATGTATGTACATATGTATAATTAACATACAGTCTTGGGGCACCTGGGTGGCTCAGTCGTTAAGCGTCTGCCTTCAGCTCAGGTCATGATCCCACGGTCCTGGGATCAAGCCCCGCATTGGGCTCCCTGCTCTGCGAGAAGCCTGCTTCTCCCTCTCCCACTCCCCCTGCTTGTGTTCCCTCTCTCGCTGTGTCTCTCTGTCAAATAAATAAAATCTTAAAAAAAAAATTTAACGTACAGTCTTATATTAGTTTCAGGTATACAACATTTGATCCAACAATTCTGTATATTATTCAGTGCTCAGAACAATAAGTGTAGTCACCATCTACCACCATAAAATGTTATTACAATATTATTGACTATATTCCCCATCCCATAATTTTCATTTCTGTGACTTATTTTATAACTGAAAATTTGTACTTCTTAATAACCTTTATTTTGCCTATGCCCCCACCCACCTCCCCTCTGGCCTATCCTCCCACCCACCATTTTGTTCCGTGCATTTGAGTCTGTCTTTCTGTTGGCTTTGTTTTGTTTAGATTTGACATATAAATAAAATCTTTTGATATTTGTCTTTCTCTGTCTGGCTTATCATACTTAGCATAATGCCCTCTAGGAAGATCCATGTCAAAAATGACAAGACCTCCTTCATTTTTCATGACTATTCCACCAAATATATGTACCACATCTTCTTTATCCATTCTTTTATCAATGGACACTTGGATTGCTTTCATATCTTACCTATTGTAAATAAATCTACAATAAACATAGGAATACATGTATCTTTTAAAAGTAGTGTTTTTAATTTGTGGTGTATAAATATGCGTTAGTGGAATTACTGATCATATAGAATATCTATTTTTAATTTTTTGAGGAACCTCCATAGTGTTTTTCACAGTGGTTGCACCAACTTCTATTCCTACAAAGGCAAACCAAGTGCACAAGGGTTCCCTTTTCTCCACATCCTTGTCAACACCTGTTATTTCTTGTCTTTTTGATGCTAGCCATTGTCACTCGTGTGAGGTGGTATCTCATTGTGCTTTTGATTTGCATTTCCCTGATGATCAGTGATGTCATGTGTCTGTTAGCCACCTGTGTATCTTCTTTGGAAAAATGACTACTCAGGTCCTCTGCCCATTTTTTAATTGGATTTTCTGTTCTTTTGGTGTTAGGTTTATAAGTTCTTCATATATTTTGGATATTAATCCCTTATCAGATATATCATTTGCAAATATCTTCTCCCATTCAATAGGTCAACTTTTTGTTTTATAGATCGTTTCCTTCATTGTGCAAAAGCTTTTTATTTTGGTGTAGTCTCAATAGTTTATTTTTTGCGTTTGTTTCCCTCAGGAGACATATCCATAAATATGTTGCTAAGGCTGATGTTCATGAGATTACTACCTATGTTTTCTCTGAGGAGTTTTATGGTTTCACATCTCACATTTAGGTCTTTAATCCATTTTGAGTTTATTTTTGTGAACAGTGTAAGAAAGCGGTCCAGTTCCATTTTTTTGCATGTAACTCTCCAGTTTTTTCATCACCATTTACTGAAGAGACTGTCTTCTTCCCATTGTGTATTCTTGCCTCCTTTTTCATAAATTAATTGACTGTAAAGGTGTGTGTTTACTTTGGGGCTCTCTATCCAGTTCCATTGATCTATGTGTCTGTGTTTGTGCCAAGTCTATATTATGTTAATTACTATCACTTTATTGTATATCCTGAACTCTGGAATTGTGATGCTTCCAGCTTTATTCTTCATTCTCAAGGTGCTTTACTATTTCAGATCTTTTGTGGTTCTACACAAATCTTAGTATTATTTGTTCTAGTTCTGTGAAAAATGCTGTTGGTATTTAGATAGGGATTGCATTGAATTTAAAGATTGCTTTGATTATGGAAATTTTAACAATATTCTCCCAATCCATGAACATGGACTATCTTTAAATTTGTGTCATCTTCAATTTCTTTCACTGTCTTATGCTTTATAGAGTACAGGTCTTTCACTTCCATGGTTAAATTTATCCCTAGTATTTTATTTTTGGGGGACAATTGTAAATGAGATTGTTTTCTTAATTTCTATTTTTGCTACTTGATTATTAGTGTATAGAAATGCAGCAGATTTCTGTATATTAATTTTGTATCCTGAAACTCTACTGAATTCATTTACCATTTCTAATAGTTTTTGGTGGAGTCTTTAGGGCTTTCTGTATATAGTATCACGTCATCTGAAAATAATGAAAATTCTATCTTCACTACCAATTTTGATGCCTTTCATTTCTTTCTCTTGTCTGATTGCTGCAGCTAGGACTTCCAGTACTGTGTTGAATAAAAGTGGTAAGAGTGGACATGCTTGTCTTATTCCTGATTTTTTTTTTTCACTATTGAGTATGATACTGGCTGTGGGTTTTTCATATATGGCCTTTATTATCTTGATATATGTTACTCCTAAATCTACTTTGTTGGAAGTTTTTTCATGAATGAATATTATATCTTGTCAAATGCTTTTCCTGCATCTATTGAGATGATTATACCTTTTTTTAAATTATTTGTCTTGTTAATGTGATGTATCACATTGATTTGCAAATATTGAACCACCTTTGCATCCCCAGAATAAATCCCACTTGATTTTGGTAAATGATTTTTTAAATATATTGTTGGATTTCATTTGCTCATATGATATTGAGGTTTTTTGCATCTATGTTCATCAGAGAAATTGGACTGTGGTTTTCTTTTTCTGTTTTTGTAGTGTCTTTGTTTGGTTTTAGTATCAGGGTAATGCTGGCCTCATATGAATTTGGACGTTTTCCTTCTTCTATTTTTTGGAATAGTTTGAGAAGAGTAATTTCAGAAGAAATAATATTAACTCCTCTTTAGACGTTTGATATAAATCTGTGAAGCCATGTGATACTGAACTTTGGTTTTTGGGAGTTTTTTGATTACTTATTGAATTTCATTGCTGGTCTGTTTAAATTTTCTATTTCTTCCTGATTCGGTTTTGGGAAGTTATATGATTCTAGGAATTTACCTTTCATGTGTCGACCATCCATATATCTTCTTTGGAGAAACATTTGTTCATGTCTTCTGTCCTTTTTAATTGGATTATTTGGGGGTTTTTTGGTGTGGAGTTGTATTCTTTATATATTTTGGATAATAACCCTTTATCAGATATGTCATCTGCAAATATCTTCTCCCATTCAGTAGGTTGTCTTTTAGTTTTATTGATGGTTTCCTTTGCTGTGCAGAAGCCTTTATTTTTGATACAGTCCCAATAGTTTATTTTTTTTTTTTTGCTTTTATTTCCTTTACCTCAGGAGACATATCTAGAAAAATGTTGCTACTGCTGATATCAGAGAAATTACTGCCTGTGCTCTCTTCTAGGATTTTTATAATTTCAGGTCTCATATTTAGGTCTTTAATTCATTTGGAGTTTATTTTTGTGTGTGGTGTAAGAAAGTAGTCCACTTTCATTCTTTTGCATGTAGCTGTCCAGTTTCCTCAACACCATTTGTTGAAGAGACTGTCCTTTTCCCATTGGATATTCTTTCCTGCTTTGTCAAAGATTTATTGACCACATAATCATGGGTTTGTTTCTGGGCTTTTTATCATGTTCTGTTGATCTTTTTATCTATTTTTGTGTAGTACCATACTGTTCTGATTACTACAGCTTTGTAATATAACTTGAAATCTGGAATTATGATGCCTCCAGCTTTGTTTTTTCTATTTCAAGATTGTTTTAACTATTCAGGGTCTTTTGTGGTTCCATACAAATTTGAGGATTATTTATTCTAGTTCTGTGAAAAATGCTGTTGGTATTTTGATAAGGATTGCATTAAATCTGTAGTTTGCTCTAGGTAGTGTGGTCATTTTAACAATATTTGTTCTTCTAATACATGAACATAGAATATCTTTCCATTTATTTGTATCATCTTCAATTTCTTTCATCAATGTTTTAGAATGTCAGGGTACAGTTCTTTCACTCTTGGTTAAGTATATTCCTTGGTATTTTATTATTTTTGGTGTAATTGTAAATGGGATTGCTTTCTTAATTTCTCTTTCTGTTATTTCATCATTAGTGTATAGAAATGCAATGGACTTCTGTACATTGATTTTGTATTCTGTGACCTTAATGAATTTATTTATCAATTCTAGTACTTTTTGGTGGCATCTTTAGGGTTTTCTATATATATTATCATGTCATCTGCTATTAGTGAAAGTTTCACTTCTTCCTTACCAGTTTGGATGCCTTTTATTCCTTTTTATATTCTGATTGCTGTGGCTAGGACTTCCAGTACTGTGTTGAATAAAAGTTGTAAGAGTGGACACCTTTCTTGTTCTTGATCTTAGGGGGAAAGCTTTCAGTTTTTTACCATTAAGTATGATGTTAGCTGTGGGTTTTTCACATATGGTCTTTATTGTGTTGAGGTATATCCCCTCTAAAGCTACTTTGTTAAGGGTTTTATCACAAATGGATGTTGTATTTTGTCACATGCTTTGTATCTATTGAAATGATCATATGGTTTTATCCTTTCTCTTATTGATGTGATGTATCAGATTGATTTATAAATATTGAACCACTTTTGCATCCCAGGAATAAATTCCATTTGATCGTGGTGAATGATTTTTTAATGTATTGTTGGATTCAGTTTGCTAATATTTTGTTGAAGAGTTTTGCATCTGTGTTCATCAGAGATATTAGTCTGTAGTTCTCTTTTTTTGCAGTTTCTTTATCTGGTTTTGGTATCAGGGTAATGTGGGCCTCATAGAATGAATTTGGAAGCTTTCCTTCCTCTTCTGTTTTTGGAATAATTTGAGAAGAGTTAGTATTAACTGTTCTTTAAATGTTTGGTAGAATTCTTCTGTGAAGCCATCTGGTCCTGAACTTTTATTTGTTGGGAATTTTTGATGACTGACTCAATATCATTGCTGGTAATTTGTTCAAATTTCTATTTCTCCCTTATTCAGTTTTGGTAGATTATACGTTTCTGGGAATTTGTCTTTTTCTTCTAGTTTGTTCAATTTGTTGGCATATAAATTTTCATAATATTCTCTTATAATCCTTTGTATTTCTATAACTTTGGTTGTTATTTCTCCTCTTTCATTTCTGATTTTGTTTATTTGAGCTCTCTCTTTTTTTTTTTTAAGTATGGCTAAAGATTTACCAATTTTGTTGATCTTTTCTAAGAAGCTGCTCCTGGTTTCATTGATCTGTTCTATTGTTTTTTAGTGTCTATTTCATTTACTTCTGCTCTAATCTTTGTTATTTCCATCCTCCTGGTTTGGATTTTGTTTGCCTTTCTTCTTCTAGCTCCTTTAGGTGTAAGGTGAGGTTGTTTAAGATTTTTCTTGCTTCTTGAGGCAGGCCTATATTGCTATGAAGTGCTCTCTTCGAACTATTTTTGCTTCATCCCAAAGATTTGGACTAATATGTTTCCATTTTCCTTTGTCCCCATGTATTTTTTTTTTTTTTAAAGATTTTATTTATTTATTTGACAGAGAGATTGACAGTGAGAGAGGGAACACGAGCAGGGGGAGTGGGAGAGGGAGAAGCAGGCTTTCTGCTGAGCAGGGAGCCCGATGCGGGGCTCGATCCCAGGACCCCGGGATCATGACCTGAGCCGAAGGCAGACGCTCAACCGACTGAGCCACCCAGGCGCACTGTCCCCATGTATTTTTTAATTTCTTCTTTGGTTTCTTGGTTTACCCATTGGTTGTTTAGTAGCATGTTGTTTAGCCTCCATGGGTCGGTGTTTTTTCTAGCTTTTTCTTAAAATTTACTTCTCGTTTCATACTGTGGTAGTTAGAAAAGATTCTTGTTATGATGTCAATCTTATTAACTTTGAGAGACTTTTTTGCAGCTATAGTGGGGAATGTTCCATGTGCACTTGAAAAGAATGTGTATTCTATTTTCTAATGGAATGTTTAGTATATATCTGTTAGTTCTATCTTGTCTAATAGGTCACACAAAGTCACTGTTTCCTTGTTGATTTCCTGTCTGGATGATCTATCTATTGATATAAATTGGGTGTTATAGTCCCCTACTATTATTGTATTACTTTCAGTTTCTCCCTTTAAAATTGCCTTGTTTACGTGCTCTGTTGGGTGCATAGATATTTACAATTGTTATATCCTCTTGTTGGATTGTTCCCTTTATCATTACGTTATGCCCTCCTTTGTCTCTTGCTATATAGTCTTTGTTTTAAAGTCTATTTTGTCTGATACAAGTTTATAACCCCAGGCTTTTTCTTTCTTTTTTATCTTTTCCCCCATTTCCATGTTCAGGGTATATCTTTTTTTAAAATCCCTTCACTTTCAGTCCGTATATGCCTTGGGTCTGAGGTCAGTGTGTTGTAGGCAGAATATAAATAGGTCTTTTTTTTTTTTTTAAATCCTTTCAGTCATCCTTTGTTTTTTGATTGAAGCGTTTAGTCCATTTATACTTAAAGCAATTATTGACAGATACGTACTTTGTCATTTGTTTTCTGATTGTTTTTGTTGTTCTTCCCTATTCCTTTCTTCTTCTCTTGCTGTCTTCCCTTATGATTTGATGCCTTTTCTTAGTAATATGCTTGGATTACTCTCTCTCTCTTTTTTTTCTTTGTATCTATTATAGGTTTTTCATTTGTGGTTACCATTAGGTTCATATATAGCATCTTATGTGTATAGCAGTCTCTATTAAGTTGATGGTTGCTTAAATTCTAACACATTCTGAAAGTACTATATTTTTACTCCCCCTCTATGTTTTATGTATATGATGTCATACTTTACATATTTTGTTTATTCCTTGACTAATTTTTGTTGATATAATTGATTTTACTAGTTTTGTGTTTTAACCTCCATACTGGCTTTATTATATTTTATTTTTTAGATTTATTCATTTATTTGAGAGAGAGAGAGAGTGCCCAAATGGGGAGAGGGGCCAAGGAAGAGGGAGAAAGATTCTCAAGCAGACTCTCTGCTGAATGTGGAGCTGATGCCAAGCTCAATCTCACAAACCTGAGATCATGACCTGAGCCAAAATCAAGAGTTGGATGATTAACTCACTGAGCCACTCAGGTGCCCCTGTACTAGCTTTATAAGTGATTAATCTACTACTTTTATTATAGGTTTGATTTTACCTGTGTAATTTCTTTTTCATAATTTTATTTCTAGTTATGGCCCTTTTTTCCCCTCTTAAGTAATTCCCTTTAACATTTCTTGTAAAGCTAGTTTAGCAGTAAAGAACTCCTTTAACTTTTTTCTGGGAAACTCTTCATCTCTTCTGTTCTGAGTAATAACATTGCTGGGTATTCTAGATTGTATATTTTTTCCTTTCAGCATTTTGAAAATATCATGCCATTCTCCTTGGGCTTGTAGAATTTATTCTGAAAAAATGAGCTGATCATCTTATGGGCTTTCCCTTGTGTGTTACTGTTTTTTACTTGCTGCTTTTAAAATTCTCTCTTTATCATTACATTTTGCTACTTTAATTCTTATATGTCTTGGCAAGGATATCCTAGAATCTCTCTCTGCTTTCTGGACCTAGATGTCTGTTTCCTTTCGCTGATTAGGGAAGTTTTCAGCTATTATTTCTTCAAATAAGTTTTCTGCCCCCTTCTCTCTCTCTCTTCTCCTTCTAGGATCCCTATAATGCAATATTATTGCACTTGATGATGTCACTGAGTCCCCTTAACCTATTCTCATTTATTTTTATTTTTATTATTCACTGTTCAGCTTGGTTGCTTTCCATTGCTCTGTCTTCCAGATCACTGATTCTTTCTTCTGTATCTTCTAATCTGTTGATTCCCTCTAAAGTATGTTTTATTTTAGCTGTTGAATTCTTCAGCTCTGATTAGTTCTTTTTTTTATTTTCAATCTCCTCTTTGAATTTCTCCAAGAATTCATTCATTGTTTTCTCAAGTCCAGTGAGTATCTTTATGACAATTACTTTCAATTCTTTTCAGGCGTATTGCTTATTTCTGTTTCGTTTAGCTCTTTACTGTGATTTTGTCTTGTTTCATTCAGGACATATTTCTCTGTCTCTTCTTTTGTCTAACATTCTGTGTTTCTATGTATTAGGTTATGACAGCTACATCTCCTGGTCTTGAAAGTAGTGGCCTTGTGTAGAAAAGGTTCTGTGGTGCCCTATAGCACAATCCCCTGATTTTAAAAGCTCCTTTAGTTAACTTCCCACTGGTTTTCAATGGTAGAAGTAATGTGGAGTCATTTTCTCAGTGTGGGTTCCCAGTACCAGGGGTGCCTATTTGTGGTCTGATCCCCTTACTTCTCCTTGCTTATGGTGTTTCTCCCATTTGTGATTAGTCATGCTGAGGTTTGGTTCCCAACTGAATCTCTGCCCCTCTTCTTTCAGTGTGGTTTTCTCACTGTTAGTAGCTGTAGAACATCTGTTCTGCCTGTCTTCAGGTCATTTTCAGAGTTAGTGGCATAAATGTAGCTGTTACCTTGTGTGTTTGGGTCAAAGTGAGCTTAGGATGCTCCTACTTTGCCATCTTCCCTGAGTCACTCCTGTTTTCTAAATATATATATTTTTTCTTTTTTGAGAAGTATCTAGATAAAATGTGAAAGAGCTATATAGTATGTAAGAAATCTGCTTAAATGAGCGAAATAAGTCAAACAGAGAAAGACATGTATCATATGACCTCACTGATATGAGGAATTCTTAATCTCAGGAAACAAACTGAGGGTTGCTGGAGTGGGGGGTGGGGTGGGAGGGATGGGGTCACTGGGTGATGGACACTGGGGAGGGTATGTGCTCTGATAAGTGCTGTGAATTGTGCAAGACTGTTAAATCTCAGATCTGTACCTCTGAAACAAATAATGCAATATATGTTAAGAAAGAAAAAAAGAAGAAGAAGAATGTAGCAGGAGGGGGTTGGGAGGATGGGTTAGCCTGGTGATGGGTATTGAGGAGGGCACGTTCTGCATGGAGCACTGGGTGTTATGCACAATGAATCATGGAACACTATATCTAAAACTAATGATGTAATGTATGGGGATTAACATAACAATAAAAAAAATTAAAAAAAAAAATCTGCTTAAAGGCTATACTTGCCTAATAGTCTGTATTATATTTCATGGCTTAGGCTCCTCTTTCCAGCTTCTCAGAATTTACAGAAGTCTTAATATTCATATTTTATAGAAAATTAAGTAGATGTTAGTGATATCACTGAATCATTAGTAAAATAATAAAAATAATTGAGATCATAGAGGAGACAATATAGTGGAACAAATTGTAAACCCGTTAGAGTAGAAATTTTGTCTCCTTGCTCACCAATGAATTCTTCATATGTGGTATAGCATTCAAACACAATAGGCATTCCAAAATTACTGGGTAATTATCTCAGCAAAAGAGGTAAAGTAAATCTAACCTCAGTTGTGCTTCAGTTACCCACCTTTATGTAACTATCTTAACTAGATCATGAGTTTCTTAGATTTTGCCTAAACCAATGATCAGTTATCTGGCCTCATTTTACTCAACCTCTCAGTAGCATTTGTAACTGTTGACCATTTCCTCTTTCCTAAAACAACTTTATTTTCTAAGTGTTTGCCATCTTTATTTGGTGTTCTCCAACCCTGCTGGCTGCTCCCTTTTGGGTTTTTTTGTCAACCCCTCTCCTCTACCAGACCTTTAAATGTTGGAGTTCCCAGGGCTCTGTTCTTGGTTGTTTTCCTAGCTACACTTAGTGATTCAGTCCAGCACTTCAAACAGAAGGCAGTCTCATAAAAATCCTGGGAGGACATCAACCTATTGGAAAACAGGGGTGGTATCTGGGCCAGGGTGAGGGAGCTACATCTTTTTTTTCATTTCTGGAAACAGCCCTCATAAGTTCTAAAGAATTAGTCCTGCCTGCTTCATGTCAACAAAGAAATATGTTCCATTTTGGCAAGCAGTGGACATGTCTTAAGAAAATATTAAGTTTTAAAGTCAGATGCACCTGAATTCAAATAGATCCCACCCCCCCAAACACTGACCCACCAGTACCACCAATCAACTAGAAAGAAGTTGAGTTGAGTCTTGGGCAAATTATTACTTTCTCTAAACCTCAATTTCTTCATTTGATAAAAGGGGGTAACAAGAATTACCTCATAGGATTGCTGTGCAAATTGAATTCATATTTGTGAATCAACTTCTAGATATTCAGAAGAGCCTCCTTTTCTTTAACGTTTGGCTTGTCTAGTGCTAAATTCACTGATGGAACAGAGTTTGTGCTATAGGACCATGCACTAAAACACATTATTTTGGTTCTTACAGTAATACTGACTGTTAGCCCAATAAGGTAGGAAGAGATTATAATACACAAAATACACAGTTTTTTGGACCCACTAGGCTTAATCTGAAATGTATATACTGTTTCGCTCTCTCTGCTCACAAAGCATTTTCCAGGTATTTGCAAACACTGGAATATGCTCTGCAATTAAACTTGGCATTGAAACCCCGTCAAAATTGCTATTGCTGGAAATGTACTTCACTGTCTTTTCCTTCTTTTTGTGGCATAGCTGCTGATGTAGGTTTCTCTCAGAGCTGGTTATAGGATCAAAGTTATACAAGTCAAAGAAGTATTCTCAACCCAAGGAAAATCCCAACTCTGCTGTTATTCAGGGAAAATAACTAAAAGTTCAATAACCAAAAATTCTGTGTAAGTTGTAACCTAGAATAAAAAATATATGGGAATTGTTACTCAGGTATCAAAGGGAGGCAACAATTGAAATTATTTTAGGGGCACCTCGGTGGCTCAGTCGGTTAAGCATCTGAGTCTTGGTTTTGGCTCAGATCATGATCTCAGGGTCTTGGGATTCAGCCCCAGGGGGGGCTCCACGCTCAGCAGGGAGTCTGATTGAGATTCTCTCTCTCCATCTTCCTCTGCCTCTCCACCCACCTCACTATCTCTCTCTAAAAATAAATAAATCTTTACAAAATTATTTTCACCATCATGCAACCAAGGAATCATGTTTGATTATCTCTGAATTGATGTTGCTTTCTGATTTCATTTTACTTTTCATCCAAATCGTATTTATTTTTATTTGGCAATAATACATTCATTGGCTACATAATTGAAAAGGTATTTTTAAAAAAGTATATAGAAAAATTCTCTTGCTCACCCTGTCCCCAAGTACTCAGTTCTCCACTTCACCTCCCTAGAAGTAAACAATATTATCACTTTGTTATGTATCCTTTCAAGGATACTATATTCACATACAAGCATATATGCTTTCCAGATAAACATATAGTTATCAATGTATATATATACAGGTACACACACACACACACACACATATATATATACATCATCCACTTTTTTACACACATACTAGCGTGCTATACTATTCTGTACTTTGTTTCACTGAACAGTATTATCTTTGAGATGGCTTTATATCAATGCATAAAATACATTTTTTATGTTTGCACAGAATTCCACTGAATGGATATTTCATAATTTATTTAATCTGCCCCAGTGATGGAAATTTAGGGCTTTTTTCTAATGTTATATTATTACAAACAATGCTGGAAAAGAAGCTTACACATACCATTGTGTAATTTGTGAAAATATATCTGTTGGCTAAAAGTTCAAGAGGTGTAATTGACAGAACAAGAGACATACAGATTTGTAATTTTAATAGATACTGGAAGATTATCCTCCAAAGAGGTTTTATTAATTTTCACTTTCCCTAGCAATATATAAAAGTACCTTTTCCCACACATCTCAGTAATGAACAGAATCCTGTTCTACTAAAGTTGTTTTTTTCCTTCCTTTCTTGATTTGATAAATATAAAAAATTATTGCTAAAGAGTTTCCATTTAAATTTCTCTTATTAGTGATGAGTTTTAACACTTTTCGTATGTTAAAAAACCAATTCACTCCCTGATCAAAGTTTTGTTCTTTTGTTGGTTTGTGGAATTTTGATTTGTAGGATATCTATTCTATCTTAAGGAAATTGGATCTTTGTCCTCATAAGGGTTGCAAACGTAATTTTTGTCCTAGCATCTTTTTTGATTTTGTTTATAGCAGTTTTTTTCTGTATGTGCTTTTTTAAAATTACATTGTCAACTGTTTCAGTTTGTATCATATTTATGTCATACTGAGAAATACCTTCTCTACTTTGAGGTTACTTTAAAAATCCGAGCCGGTGTTTTTATCTAGAATTTTTATAGTTTCTTCATAAACTTGTGCCTCACTGGAATTTGTTTTGATGTTAGGTTTCATGGAAGCATTGTTTTAAAGTAATATTTTACAGCAACTTGGAAATAAAAGCTAAGTATAAATTATAACACAGAATCAAATCAACCTATTAATAATGTTTTGCTTTGTGTTCCATTTCTTTCTAAAATACAGCCTGGAGTACTGTAAAAAAAAAAAACAAAAAAAACTTGTTTTCTTATAGTGTCTAACAGGTCTTTCTGTAAATTGTTTTTGTGAAATAGTGAATATGAAAAGAGTTGTTAAACTCAGCTTTAGAAATAAAATTATTTGCAATTTCATGTTAACCTCAGTATGATATTCTAAAAAGAAAAAAAAAAACAACCCACCCAAAACCCTAATGTTAACTAATTTTTAATTATTACATAGTTCTTCATAGCTTTTTTACACTAAATAGTTTAAAAGACAAAACAAATTAAAAGAGGTTTCATCAAGTTCATATGGCTTTAAAAAATTTGAAACCTCCAAAGTTATGTTAAAAATAGATAAATTAGCAGATGTAACTTTTTAAAAAATATTTATTTATTTAGAGAGAACAGGAGAGAGCATGAGCCAGGGGAGAGGTGGGGAGAGGGTGAGAGAGAAGGGTAGGGGTAGGGGCAGAAACAGACTCCCTGCTGAGCAGGGAGTCCCAGGGGGCTCAATCCCAGGACCCTGGGATCATGACCTGAGCCAAGGGCAGATGCTTAATGGACTGAGCCACCCTGCAGATGTAAACTTTCTGGGAGAAAATGACTTAGGGAGTAACAGAAATCTGGGTGGGAGTTGGATAGGGGGAGGAATACAAACAAACACAAACACATACTTTAATCCTTTCAGTAAACTATTCTGTGATTTTTCCATATAAACTACCCTTATTCTTAGAATAGCCCTTGCTTAAAAAACACATTTTGTCTTTTAAAAATTTTAGTCTTTTCTCAGCTATTATCAAAAGCCATGTAGGCTTGACTATGCTAATTATGGTTTTGCTCAAAGATATCTCTTTTAGTTAAAAAAATCAAAGGGATTCTGTATTTAATTAACATGCATTCTAGGTTATTCTCATAATCAATTTAGATACTGAAAATTTGACCATGTGAAACCGTAGTGGTAAATGTTGAAATACTAGGAACTCTGGTGAATGTTGAGCTAGGGAAGCCCCAAAGATAAATTTTTTCTTACTTTACCATTATCTCTATGTGTAAGGTGATTTGAGCCCTCTCTAAATTTTTCAATCCATGCAATAAAAACTTGTGTATAAGGCATTAGAATAGGCACTACTTATGCTAAGATAAATAACTCAAAGCCTTGCTTTCAAAGCTTTTCTTTCTTTTTCTCTTTCTTTCTCTTTCTTTCTTTCTTTCTTTCTTTCTTTCTTTCTTTCTTTCTTTCTTTCTTTCTTTCTTTCTCTTTCTTTCTTGATTTGATTGAGAGAGGGGAGAGTGTGCGGGGGGGTGGAGGGGAAGAGGGAGAGAGAATTTTAAGACATGAGACTCAATCTCACAACCCTGAGATTATGACCTGAGCTGAAATCAAAAGTCAGACACTTAACGTACAGAGCCACCCAGGCGCCCCTCAAAATTTATTTTCTACTGCACAGTTAACGAAGTATAGTCATAGACCTGTAGTATCAACATTACCTGGGAATTTAGAAATGCACATCCCCAGAGCCCTCCCCCACCCACACACACACGAAGGAGCTACTGAATCAGAAGCTCTGAAGGTGGGGTCTAGCAATCTGTATTTTAATCTGCAGGTGATTCTGTTGCATACTCAGGTTTGAGAATCACTAATCTACCTCAGAACTCAAAGTGTAATTGCGATACAGTGTGGAAAGGACTCTGAGAAAGAAAAGATGGGGTGTTTTGTGAACACAAAGGAAGCTCAAATAGTGCCCTGCAGGGGGTAAGAGGGGAGTCAAGGGAGGCTTTTAGGAAGCAGTGACTTTGAAGAAGACATATAAAGAGTAAGAAAGAATATAAAGAATAAGTAAGAGTCAAGCAGGGTGTATTAGAGAAAGAAGGACAAGGACGAGGTCTGGTGAGGGACAAAAGCAAGAGAGATCATTGCCAAATGAAGGAGGGTCCCACATATGCAAAACCTCAGAGGCTTATGAGGGGGTTTGATCCCTCCCAGAACCGAAGGCTGGAACAACTCTGAGGAGCCACAGTGCCGAGCTGGTCATGAGGCTTAATCACAAATCTTTTAATACTAATAATTGTGAAAGCAGTACTGGTGAAATCAGCTAAGACTGAAGAGGAAAGCAGATGCTTTCTAAGCTAAGTTAAGGAGTTTGGATTTATTCTGAAGGAAATGTAGTGCTTCTACGAATATTAAGTAGAAACGTGGCATGTCAGATTTGTGTTTTATAAAGATGGGTCTGGCTACAGAATAGAGAATTGATTGGAGGGGTGAACCTAGAAGCAAGGAGAGCAGCTAATAGGCTATTTGGGTAATCGAGCTAAGTTCCTAATAGAACTGGACTTGTTCTTGAGAAAATAATTTATTTTCAAAAATACACCCTACGTCTTCAGTGTATGTTGATTAAGAATAATGCGTATGGAAAGATTAAAGTCTTAGCTTTTAAATAAGAGTTTCCAATTTGGGGATTCCAGATAATTATAAAAAGTAAGGGGAAATCAAGCTCATTTTCAGTGTATTAAAAGTCCAGCAGGAATCATACATTTGTGTAAAAGCAAATGAAAAATGTATGTTTCTTCCATTTTGGCTGTAGTTACATCAACTCAGTATAGGTACTCTGGTCCCTAAGGGCTGATTAGAAACTCCAGCTTGATCTTTACATATCACTGGAGAACAAAAACATGAGAAAAAAAGCTTTTTGCTTAACTGATGCTGTGTGAAAGAAGTGATAGGATCCATGGGAGAAAACTAAATACATGTATCTTGATATTTAAAGATTATAAACCGTGACGTTATCCATTTGATACAGCTGGACCAAGTGAATTAGGTGGCTCCTCGAGTGTTAAGACAGAAAACTGACCTGAAATAAAAAGAAAATAAAAATTAAATTGCATGAAAATGGTTCAGTTTTTGAGATAAATCATCTTTTATTTGTAAGTAATTACACTCAGAGACGCTGTGAGAGGGAAAGGCATCAGCTTCCATGAAAGCCCTGTGCTCCTGGTATTTGATCAGGGTCCAAGTTCAGTGTTCATGTCACTCAAGCACGGGGAGCCTGCTGTAGTTTAATGCCATTTTGTTCGCCCTCAGTTTTAGTTCCTCTCATCTACTGAGTGGCAGGTGCTTTTGTAATCTGATGGAGCTGATGACAGTTTGGTCTTTTCGTGAGGGACAATATAAATTGAATTTAGTAACTTCTTTTATGGGTACAAATTGATATGAATCTAAATAAAAAGTCTAAAACTTTTATGGAAACTAGAGGTCCCAGATCCAAGGTTCACCTCAAGGCATTAGACATGTAATATGGTACTGATTGTACTTCGTGTGTTCCTCATTAAATGACTTAATGGACCTTATGTCTTGTAATTTGTGTCCAGAAAGTGCTGGTAGCACACTTATCTAGTGATTGATTCTCACTGATCAGTAGTTGTGTGCACTAAGAAACCATAAATGAGTCTAAGAGTAGCGTATTTAGACCGATTTGGGCTGGACGTAAGGACTATCCGACGGGGTCATAACCACTCTGCAGAGGACGACATTTCCACACGCTCTTGCTGACAGTAGTTTTGATTGAATTGCCACGAATCTAGCCACTGAGATGGTGCAGCCCCTTCATTCATTTTTTTGTTGCCCAGCAGAGGAGATCCCATCCAGAGAGTTAAATGATAGGCTGTCGGAGCTGCAGAACCAGCTTGCAGCCCTAGGCTGTTTTCATGACCCTCCCCGTCCTTCCCTGTCCCTGCTCTGCTCCTGACTTCACTGAATGCAGCGACCTCACTGAGCTCCTTCCCTCTGCACCCTTCTTTCCCTTTTGGGTGGTTCACCTCCAGAGGTTAAGCTCACTGTGCCCACCAGAAGTCTCTGCCTCAGCTTCACAATACCTTGGGGGGAAGGGCACTTCTTTGGGCACTGCTCATGGGCCCTGCACTGAAGTAGTTCTTCGTTTTTAACTCCCCAAATTTGTTTCTTATATTTATAAGATACCTTTTGCATTACGTAGGAATTTGGGATAACGTAGTAGTCCAGATTGATTTACAGTTCTACATGTGTCAGCTATGAGTGCTGGGAGACTCAGGCTTTAGGATTGAAGAATGTCTTTGTGCTCAGGACTCATGTGACAAATTTCTTAAGCTCCCATCTGTCCTGTAGCTCACACTTGACTCCCAGAAGCTGCCCCATCGTTGTAAACACTGTGAAATATTCTTTAGAACTTCTTCAGTTACACCATGTTTTCTGAAGGCTTAGGACTTGAACTACTCACCTTATTCAGGTGTAAAAATATCATAGATTTTTATAAAGAAAAAATGTACCAGTTTTAGTTCTGCATTTTGAAGACATTTAGGATTATGTTAACTTTTCTGACCTTTGAAGCACTATAGGTAAAAGTGTTCTAGGAGAATTTGATTAGTTGTTCCATAGAAGAAAAGCAGTTAAGACATTGCCTGTATGTGTTATTTCCTGTTTTTATCAATGGCTCCCTTTAACATCAAGACACAAAGACCTTATTTTATGTTATTTAATTTATTTTTTTATTATGTCCAGTTAGCCACTGTACAGTACATCATTAGTTTTTGATGTTGAGTTCAATGATTCATTAGTTGCATATAACACCCAGTGCTCATCACAACACGTGCCCTCCTTAATACCCATCACCCTGTTACCCCCTCCCCCAACCCCCCCCACCCTCTGAAACCCTCAGTTTGTTTCCCAGGGTCCATAGTCACTCATGGTTCATCTCCCCCTTCAGATTTCCCTCCCTTCCCCTATGGTCCTCCGGGCTATTGCTTATTTTCCACATATGAGTGAAACTCTATGATAATTGTCTTTCTCTGCTTGACTTACTTCACTTAGCATGATCCCCTCCAGTTCCATCCATGTCAGTACAAATGGTGAGTATTCATCCTTTCTGATGGCTGAATAATATTCCATTGTATATATGGACCGCATGTTCTTTATCCATTCATCTGTTGAAGGATATCTTGGCTCCTTCCACAATTTGGCTATTGTGGACATTGCTATGAACACTGGGGTGCATGTGCCCCTTCTTTTCACTACATCTGTATCTTTGGGGTAAATACCTAGTAGTACAATTGCTGGGTCATAGGGTAGCTCTATTTTTAGCATCTTGAGGAACCTCCCTACTGTTTCGCAGAGTGACTGTACCAGCTTGCATTTCCACCAACAGTGTAAGAGGGTTCCCCTTTCTCCACATCCTTGCCAACATTTGTTGTTTCCTGTTCTGTTAATTTTTGCCATTCTAACTGGTGTAAGGTGGTATCTCATTATGGTTTTGATTTGTATTTCCCTGATGGCTGGTGATATTGAGCATTTTTTCATGTGTAAGACCTTGTTTTTATTTTAAAGCATCTTTTCATTATGATTTATCCTGTTATTGAAAATTAATTACTAATGTTTCATCTACATATAATTGTGTTGATGCATTTTCTACCTGCTATCCAACAGATTTTGTTCCATAACATGGCAAAATATTATAAAGAAGCTGGAAGCTTAGGGTACTTATATTTAGCCCTTCCAGGTTTCCCTTATGGCTTTACAGATGTGGATTTTAATCCAGCTTTGTATTTTCCCTGAGATTTATTCCCCAGCCCAAAGTTAGATCCCTGGGATAAAAAGCATTCTTGTCTGAAAACATTTCATTATATTTTACTTATGTGCACATGGACACACATCTCTACTTGGTACTTGTAGTTTTTTGTTGTTCTTTTTGATATATTGACTCTACGTGGTTTGTGTGCTAGAATTATAAATATTATCTGTTAATTGGTTTGAAAATGATTAACTGTTTGACCCAGGATACTGGCAGTAATTCTATTTCCAGTTTGCTGGAAGAAACAAGTTAGATGTATTGTGATAAGAAGAGGAAGTCTCTCAGCTATATCTCTGTTAAACATCGTCCTGAAAATGGATGGTGTTTTATTGTGGCATTGTGCCTGAGCACTCACAAGTATTTTACAGAAAATCCATAAAAGATACTTATCTTTATTTTTCTGAAAAAATGGCTACCCTGTCTTTGAGGCATATTGGGACAGCCCTCTTTGTGTATAATACACTCAGTTATCCAAGGGCTGCAAGGCACTGAAGCTACCATAGAACAGAGCAGGATGCTATTCTCTAAGACCCACTTAGATCAAGAATTACTTCACTCCAGCACTGCTATTTTCTCATGGGAATTTAACCTCAGGAGCTAAAAGTGACCTTACAATTCATGGAATTTAATGATGCATGAGATCAGCTATTAATAACATAAAAATTACTTATTAATTTAAAGCTATTGATAGTGAATATTTAAAGTATTTCTTAGAAGTTACCAACAAACATAAAAAATACCAACTCCCTCACACCTTATGTTCAAAGCAAACCAAACAGATTCTCTCATATATGTTTCACATTTTCTTTTGGCTTGCCTTTTGAAAATAGTGCTTTCCTGCTGCTATATTCACATTTTTAGCTCTACCTATCCCTATAGTCTCATTTTAAATACTACCTTTTTTATAAAGATTTCTAATAGATCTCACAGGAAATAATTTCACCCCAGTCTGAATTCCTACTTGAGAATTTATTCCACTTCATATGATTGTTATTTTATTTTATTTTATTGCAAGTCTTAGCTCACCTGTTATACCATAGGCCATTTGGAGGAAGGATTTGTATCTGATTCACCTCTGAGAATCCCTTTCTTCCCCTCCCCCTGCCTATACACAGTGCCCTGTAGTTGTTATCTGCTCAATAAATACTGGTAGAATGAATGAATTCAAAATAAATATTTAAAAGTTTGTAGAGGGAAAATCAAATGATTCAACAAATTATAGTTGTTGTGGCTAGAGCAATTGAGGAACCAAATTTTAATTTTATTTAAATTGAAATAGCCACATTTGATACGGCTTCCATGTTGAAAATCACAGCTCTGAAACTTAGAGCAACCATTGAAATTCACACTGTTTACAACACTTCAGTTGGGCTGGGACCGGGGTTCACTGGGATAAGATCCCCTGGATTGTGCGAGTGTAGGGCCGACTCTTAATTTTGCACTCAAGGCTTGTCTCACCTTAGTTCCAGACGTGCGTTTCAAAGACCATTAACAAGTTTCTTACCACTGACACATTGCCTTATTTTGTTGAATCCCCATTAAGCCACAGATAGCACTGGGGCCCCATTACTTGAAACTTTGATTACTTGAAAATCATTATTCGAGAATAGTATCAACTATAAAATGGATTGTTCACAGATCTGAGAAATGTCCTTTCCGCTATTGTGGGAATCAAGACATGTTTGCCTTTACCCTGCCACTGTCCCTTGGTAGCTTTTTCATTATCAGATCGTCTTTATACAATCAAATCAAATGTAATCTCTTCTGTGAACTGTTACTTGTTGCTTTTGTATTTACTTCTCCTGACAAAATTAGATTTGAACAGTGGTTAAGCAGTGTTACCTAAACAAGTTATTTAACTTTCCTAAGCCTCAATTCCTCTCCCAACACCTCCCCTCAAAACATAATAATGCTAATAACTAATTCATATTATTTTCTTAAAAACTCTTTAATGAGTGCCTGCTGTATGTCTGGTATTTGCATTCAATGCAGATAATTCTTGCAGCAAGGGAGGTTTGGCTTTTCGTTATTTAAAATAGACCTAGGTCAATAACATAAGCAATTGCGATAAATGCCTGTCATGACTGCAAAGCTCCTGTTTTAGAATCTGAAACAGAGCAGGCATTTCTTAAATCGTACTTTTTAATATTATTCTATTATTATTAAGGCTGAGAGTCCAGAGAATGAATTAGTATGGCATTACTGTGCTAAACAACTGTAGATTTATTTCACTATAGTTTGTTGATTAAAAAAAACAACAAAACTAGAATCCTCTCCTCCATTTGCTGTTAGAATCATCTCCTTCATGAAACAATGATTTGCTCACTTACCTTATAAGGCCCTCCCAGAGCTACAAATGAAGAAAAAACAAGTTTTGTCTAATCGCCACAAGTGATAAAGTTGCACACCATTGTGTTTTTACATCCACAAGTAAATTACATAAATAGACTGTGTGGGTTAAAGGATTGTTAACCAAAGAAAAGTTGAATTTTGAATGTTGGTGTCCACCAGCTGAATGGTAGGATATTGCCTTTTTCATTTTAATGTTGGTAGTTTTGAACTGTGATAATTTGAGGCAAGGTTGATATCGTGATTTTTCTCCCTTGACAGAAATAATGGCTTTATGGAACCCCTTTCCTTTCTTTACTTGCTTGTTGCAATCCAGCAGAACAACCACATTTACAACTAAATTGGTAATTGACTATTTGGATCACTGTTCCCTATGCAGCACTAAATTCGTGAGTAATGATTCAGGAATTAATAAGAAGCCATATAATTTAAAAAATGCACCACCAATTTTATGTTTACCCAATGAATTGATAAATCCAGAAGGAAATACTAGATGGATGCTATCAGCTGTAAAATTAGAGATAAGATAGGAAGAAAGTGTAGCATCCTTTTGGTTGTTTGCAGATGAGTTACCTAGTTTGAAAGATTCTTAGACTTCCCTTTTCTATTTTTTTTATGAAAATTTCACTGATTGATTTTTCCACTACTGGGTGGATAAACAATGAAGAAAAGTGACCCTCAGTTCAGTCAACTTGCATGCCTAAAAGAGGAGCACCAAAATGATATGGGGCCTTCTGTTCTTTTTTAGTTATCCATCTTAACATTTTCTGCTGTTTTTAAGAAAAATGAGCATTGGCTCTATTGGAATCTCTGGTTAGTCAGAGATCCTCAGTGTTGACTATATACTCTCCTTGTGTTTTTAAGGGTGATAAGAAATAACAGACATTTGTTTCTTACAAACTCGTTGGTTGTACCGAATATCATTGTTGAGTTTTTCTATGCCATTATCACTGGTGTATTCTGGCACTGCTATAGAACCAACACTTGACATTTCTATAAACTTAGTATTTATTTAGTGCTTTCATTAACTACTCTCATCTCCTTCCATGCACAGATAAAAAAAAAAAAAAACAGTAGGAGATGGAAGTCAACTGATATCCAATCTTTTTACTGACCCCATTTAGCATGGCTATTAAACATTGAGAAATAATCAGCTTTAGAAAAGCAACACCCTAGTGACTGTTTTTGCTAAGTCTGACATAAATTTTGGAAACTTGAATTACCCTCAAGCAATTTAGTTCACGACATATAATCAATAAATTCCTTATAAGGAAATACAGGCATTTAGGCCTACAGATAAAGTTTGCTTACTTGCATTAAGCCCAGAGAAAAAATATCACTTGAAATCTTTAAAGCTCCTTTCAACTCTACAACTCTGATTATGAGCAGTCTGACAGTTACATTATATCATGACAACATCTTCAGGTACCTCAGTGCTAATTCTCAAATTACCCCTGCCTGCATCTTGACTTTCAGTCTACGTTTGACAAAACAGGAATTTGATATTTTCTAGTTGATCATTCTGATATCTAAACTGACATCTTGTCATCTTTTTATTTATAAATTTCAGTTTACAAGCCAGCACTTCAAAGACTATTTACAGCTTCCTGGCTTTTGGTCTACAGTCATTCTTTCACCTTAGTAACTGGCTAAGGTACAAGCATCTAAATTTCTCCTAAGTAGCGTAAGAAATCTAAAAAAAAATTTGAATCCCACTGATAGAAGCTTAAAAAACAAAATATGAGTCTTCATTAAAATGTAAATTTTCACTAATCATTAGTTTCTTTATTTGGAGTGGTGATCAAGCATTTGTAGGAAATGTATAGAATAGATGCTCTTAGGTCCAGTGAGACCCACACACTACTCACCCTCCATTCTTGTCATCAGCATGGCACCCTGTTAAGTTCCCAAGTTGCATAAACATATCTAACTCCTCTCAAAACTTTTTGGATGGTCTGAGGCTTATCAATAGTTCTTAGTTAGCTAGTCTGTTACAGATAAAACATCTTATAGAAAGTTTTAATGCGATGTAATTAAAATATAGGTCTTACAATTCTGTTGATGTCTCTAATCTCATTTCCATGGTCAATTATTGGATTCTCAGGGTTTACCTATGGTTTTTACTACAGCTTTATTTAAAATAAAAGACTCCTTAATAATGGTAATATGTCATATTAGTGGATTTTATCTTATTTATACCTGTTCTCTATTAATAATAACCTCCTTGTTTTAGGGCCCAGATTATTTTTTATTTTGTTTTAAACTTTTTAAGATTGATTTATTTATTTGAAAGAGAGAGAGCACGTGCGCTAGTGAGTACAAGTGGGGGGAGGGGCAGAGAGACAAGCAGACTCCCAGCTGAGCAGGGAGCCTGATGCAGGGCTGGATCCCAGGACCTGAGATCATGACCTGAGCCGAAGGCAGGCACTTAACTGACTGAGCCACCCAGGCGCCCCCCTACCCCGATTACTTTTTAAGTTCTTAGTTTGAAAAATGTCCTAAGTAAAAAATAGTAAACGCTTATGTTTTAAAAAAAATGAACACCTAAGTACTTGTAATCCAGATTTAGAAAGGCAGCATCTGTTTCCTCAGAAATAACCACTCTAATGAAGCTGATTCTAATGATCCTTTTGCTTTTTATTGTAGTTTTACCACATATAAACATTTATTTAAATTAGTTACTATTTAATTTTGTTTTTAAATTGATACAAATGGAATCATACTGAATATATTCTTCTGTGTCATGATCTTTTTTCCTTGGCATTGTGTGTTTGAAAGTCATATGTGCTGCTGTATGTAATGGTTTGTTTTAGGTTGAGTTCCCTGGAAACAGATTCTGAGCTGGAGAATTGCATGCAGATGTGTCACCTAAGAGTGCTGTAGAGCAGTGCTGTCCAGTAGAACTTTATGTAATGGTGGAAGTGTTCTGTATCTACACTGCCTTATATAGTGGCTATTGCCAATAGCCACATATTACTATTGAATACTTGAATTAATTTAAATATAAATTTAAATATTCAGTAGCTACTGGGCTAGTGGATTTGACATCTCAGCTCTAGAGAGTTGTATCTATAAAGAAGTGGGAAAGGCAAGATCAGGCAGACAGAGAAGCTGACTTGCAATATGATTATATCAGAGAGCACCGTGATCCTACAGGAAGGAGGTGGGATTGCTCTTCAGAGCTGTCCCCAGCTGAGGCAAAGCAACTGAGCTTTGGTATCACAGCATAAGCTGTGCTTTATGTCATTAGTGCTTTATCTTAGAAGAGGGAGAATCACTTCCTTGCCTCTGAGTGCAACTCCCAGTGAAGAACACAACTATAATCCTTTAGCAACCATTATTATCAGTGGCAAGGGGATTGTGCTTGGCCCTGAAGAGGGAATCTGAGCAGAGCACCACAGTAGCTACTACACAGCTGGACATTGGCTTTCCGTATGCTATGGAAATTCCCTTATATAAATAAATCACAATTTATATATTCTACAGATGATAGAGAGTTGGGCTAGTTCCACTTTGGGGAACTGTGGCTCTAGTAAACAATGTGTCTCTAAGCATTTCTGTATATGTCTCCTGGTGAATGAAGAAAAGTGTCTCCAAGAGATATACCTATAAGTGGAATTACTGGGAGTTAGAATATGTATGTAATTGACTTCACGTAATAATGTCAATCTGTGTTCTAAAATGGTTGCATATTTTGCAAATTACAACTCTTCATTCAATGTCTCAGTTGTGTCAACTGTGAGAGGCTTACTCAGAATATCTGTTCAACCAGTCAGCAAGACAAACGGGGTTTTTAACATCATCCCCCTCCCCATCCCCTGAGTAAAGTGTTAAAATAACTTTTACCCTGCAGTGGTTAGCAGAATTCTAAGACAGTTCTCAATGAGTCATGCTCCTATATAGTGCTTTTCCCTAAAGTGTGGGGGGAAACTTTGACTTGCTTCTAGCCAACAGAATATGGCAAAACAAACAAACAAACAAAAACCCCCAAAACCCAAACATAAACCTAAAACAAAAATTTAAACCCATGATTAGATTATGTTATAGAGTAA
This sequence comes from Phoca vitulina, assembly GCF_004348235.1. Classification (NCBI taxonomy): domain Eukaryota; kingdom Metazoa; phylum Chordata; class Mammalia; order Carnivora; family Phocidae; genus Phoca; species Phoca vitulina. Next base: position 21,335,022 of record NW_022589723.1, read on the forward strand.
AGGCAAAGGACTTTTACAGATTGATTAAGGTCCCTAATCAGTTTGGCTATGAATTAATGAAAAGAGAGAGTACTAGGTAGACCTGACTTAATCAGGTGACCCCTTTAAAAGGAACCTTGAATCTTTTCTGCGGCCAGAGAGATTGTCCTGCTTGCCTTGAAAAATCAAGTTTCTCTGGGTTCTCTACATACAAGGAAATTAATTCTGCCGATAATCACATAGACCTGCCTCAGATGAGATCCCATCTCTGGCTAACACCTTGATTACAGCCTGGTGGGACACTGAGCAGAGTACCCAGTAATGCCAAGCCTGGATGCCTGACCCATAGTAACTGTGAGACAATACATGTCTGCTATTTAAAGCTGCTAAAATTGTGGTAATTTACCACAAAGCAACAGAAAGTAAATACACCTGCTTAGCAGCAAAATTTCTGTTTATTGCAATTACAGAATCTTCTTTCCTCCATCAATTTCATTTCCTTGAGTCTTTCATATTTGGAGTGAAAGATTTTATTCTTTCTTTCTTTAAGAGAATTTTTAATCCATTGAAAAGAGACACTGAGTATACTTCAAATTGTTGTACTATAGTATCCAATAGTAACTGCTTCCTTTAAAAAATTACATTCCTTTTTTTGAGAGAAATTATTTATTAATTTTAAGGATAAAATATCTAAAAATCACTTTCCTGAAACATCTAAGAATAGCTGAGCTTAAGAAGATAAAATGTACAGATTTTCACACTGCTTCAAGATTCCTTTAAGGACAAAATTGGTTTTGGAAGATAATGACAGAAACAAAAGGAAAATGCGGATGACACCTAAAACATAGCCAGAAAAAGCCTACAGAGAGTTCACATTTTATAGAGAACAATGGGATTTATATTAATTCAGATCAAACCATCTGCTTAGACAAATTCAAATATGAGTCACGTTTTATTCTTACTCATGTAACATCTGTAAAAATGGATGCTCCTGATAACTGGTTCTTCCTGTCATACTTGGGGTTCTTTGAAAGCAGAGCCTAAAAAAGGAACTTGCCAGTAGTTTGAGACATGACCCCAGAAAGAGAAGTATAGTAGGTAGAGAAATGAGATACGGAAGTCAGAAAAGCAAGAAGGGTGCTAGAATGAAGCTGCTTGTTGTCTCTCTTATCAACTGAGGCTCTGTTCCTTTGGGAGCCAACTGGGAAACCACATAGAGCACACCTCAGAATTGTTCCAATGAAAGATGGGGAGTGTAATGGGTTGAAGAGTATCTCCCCAAAAGATATGTCCACCCAGATCCTCAGAATGTGACCTTATATGGAGTAAGACCTTTGCAGATGTAATTAAGGTAAGCATCTAGCAATTAGGGTAAGGTCCTAAATCCAGATAGAGATTTTTTTTGTAAGAGAGAGAAAAGAAGACACAGACACACAGAGAAAAAATGAACACGTAACTGTAGAGGCAGAGATTGGAGTTCTCCATTTGTAGACCAAAGACTATCAAGGGTTGCCCAGTCATCAAAAGCGAGGAGAGAGACGTGGAAGGAATTCAGAGTCTCTAGAAAGAAGCAACCCAGCCAACACTTTGATTTTGGACTTCTCACCTCCAGAACTGTGAGAGAATGTATTTCTGTTTTTAGCTACCAAGTTTGTGGTAATTTTTTATGGTAGCCCTGGGAAGCTAATACAGCGAGGCTGAGCTGTTGAGCCTTTCACACTTCTGGGCTACACTTGAATGGGACAGAATGGCTGCCTCTGACTTTATAAGTAGCCCCAAGCAGCAAAGCAGAGAGAGGTTGCAAGCAAGTGCTTGATGTGGGACTCTGCCAACATACACGGAATTATTCACCAGAGATGCATTGATACCAGGTGGGCTGAAGGGATGTGACAGTGTATCCACAAGCAACTGCTTCACTCCTCCAGCAGTGATTTAGAGAGCCAAGTCGCTTCCTTATAAGTCTGCCATCTTAAGCATGGTACTAAGGTGGTTGTCTTTTGCATAGCAAACTAGAAGAGAAAAGAACATAGTGGATTAGATATGGAAGGTTAGTAGGCTATAGCACTTCTGTTCGCATTCTACTGGCTAGAACTCGGTTATATTTCCACAACTAACTGCAAAGGAAGCTAGGAAATAGAATTGTTCTGCTTATCTATCGCTGTGTAACAAATGATACCAAATCTCAATGACTAAAAAAAAAAAAAATCATCTTGCTCATTAATCTATCTTTGCAATTTGGACAGGGCCGGTTGGGATGGCTTGTCTCTACTCCGGGCAGCACTAACCGAAGTGGCTCAATTAGGGCTGAGGGATCCACTTCCACGATGGCTTACACACAAGGCTGGAAAGTTGGTAACAACTGTCATCTGAAAGCTCAGCTGAAGGTGGTTATCTTGGAACTTGAGTTTATTTCCATGTGGGGTCTCCAAAGATTCATTATCTTTGTATCAAGTTATATTGCACTCACTCCCAACACCTTACAAAATTCTTGTGCTATTACAGTTTCAGGCTCATGCTTGAGGTTCAGGATTACTCTAAATCATGTCCAGATGGAGATGAAGCTCTTTGGGTCCCATTTCTGAAGTGTGGTTCCTCTTGATCTAAGTATCTGGAAACTACAGAGCCAAGTTGTCGGCTCCTCCCACGTGCCCAATATATAATGGTGAGATAGAAATAGTATAACTGAAACAAATATTTCTGTTCAAAAATAGGAGACACGTGACAGTCACTTGTCCATAAAAATCCTGAAATCTAGCTGGGAACATGTTGTCAGTTCTTAATTGGAGCTCAGTCCTGCTGTCTGGGAATTATTCTCTGTGACTCTTGGCTCCATTTGCTGGGCTTGTAGCCTTGCCCTTGGGTCATTTATCCTGTTCCATAAGGGACAGCTCATTGTTACAACTGAGTAGTCTTCTAGTCTGCTTCCTGCCCATAGAAGTTTGGAGATTCAAAGTCATCTTTTCATTTTATACTGACTTAATTATTTTCTGTCCAAGCTGATATAATTTATTTCAATATCTGTGGGCATTCCATTAGACAAAAACGGCACTCATGTTTCTTACTGAGATAGACATTCTTTGCCATGGGTGGAAAATCATGGGCTAAAGGACAATGCACTTAAGATTCTTAGAAGTCTTCCTGTCTAGTTGAAAGAAACTATAAGGCACAAGAAACTACAAGATTCTTACAAGCCATTTTTTTTTTTAATAGCAGAAAAATTCAAAGAAGAACTTCCTCAAGATTCTTAGAAACTCTACTAGGTATATCTTAAATATTCATAAAGCTCTCAGAAAACTTGCTTTGGACCTAGACATCTTGCATGATCTTAGAGTCATATCAGTAAAGCGCCCTGGATTTGATATGTTCCCTGAAGCTATTTTGTACATTGAAAGCCTTACCTTCTGGAAAGATTAAGGATGAGAAAGTTTTACTTTTGAACCCAGGAAGTCCTGGTTTCTCTATATTTCCTATAAACTCTGCCTGGAATTTGTTGATTCCAGGCAGAATTTGTTGACAAATTTTCCCCACTAAGTAACGGAGTCATCTTTTACCTAGCCTAAGATAATTTCTTCACTGTCCTTCAAGTTCTCCCTGACAAGTCCTCCGATTTCATTAATTACCTTCTTGAAACCCTTCCAGCTTCTGCCTACCACCACTCAGTCCCAAATCATTGCCACGTTTTAAGTTTGTACTACATTAATGCTCCACTTCCAGTCTCAAATTCTGTTTTAGTTATCTGTTGTTGAATACCTAACTACCCTAAAACTTAATGGTTTAAGATAGTAACAAGAGCTTACTGTGCTCATATATATGCAGTTTGAACAGGGCTGAGTGGTAAAGTCTCATCTCTGTTCTATGTGGCTTCAGCTGATGTGGTTTGACCAGAGCGGAAGTTCTACTTCCGACATGCTTACTCATATGGGTAACAAGGTGGTGCTGGCTGTCAGCTGGGAACAGTACCAGATGTGTTGGTTGGTTCTTTTCCACATGGTCCTCACCACAGAACTACTTCAGCATTTTCAGTTTAGTGGCTGGATTTTAAGAGCAGATGGTCCAAGGGACAGGACTTGGGAATCGCCAGTTTCTTAACACCTCAGCCTGAAAACTGACATAGGTCACTTCTGTTGTATTCTGTTGGTCAAAGTCACCCATATTCAAGGAAGGAAATATAAACATACTTTTTAATGGAAAGATTATCAAAGAATTTAAAGTCTTATTTAATCTTCCACAGTAATGTGGCTGTGTACTCAAGGAAAAGGGAAAACTGGAACAGCTATCCAGTTTCTGCCACAGTTTATTCTAAGCATTTAAAATAATGTCCATATAGTGCCTGGGTGGCTTAGTTGGTTAAGCGTCCGGCTCTTGATTTCAGCTCAGGTCATGATCTCAGGGTTGTGAGATCGAGCCCTGTATCAGGCCCCACGCTCAGCAGGGAATCTGCTTGAGGATTTCTCTCCCTCTCCCTCTGCCCTTCCCCTCAACTCCGACATGCACATGCTCTCTCTCTCTCTCTCTCAAATCTTTAAAAAAAATAAATAAAAAATTTAAAAATTACAAAATTAAAATATAAAATAAAATCAAACAGTACCCATACATTCAGGCGTATGAAGTTACAGTTACGCAAGATGAATTAAGTTCTAGATATCTGCTATACAACATAGTGCCTATAATTAACAACACAGTGTGCATTTAAAAATTCGTTAAGAGGGTAGATCTCACATTAAGTGTCTTGTAAGTGAGGCAAGGGGAAAAGGCAAAGAGACATAAGGAAATTTGGGGGGTGATGGATAGGTTTATTACCTTGTTTTTGGTGATGGTATCATGGATGTGTGCATATGTCCAAACTTATCAAACTATACATTAAATCTATGCAGTTTTTGTTTATTACTTATACCTCAATAAAATTATTAAAAATAGTAAGCATATATTTTTAAATCAACATCATATCAAGTGCTTAAAACTTATGGGTTATGTTTTCTTCTCTGTAAATTTAATTATAGGCATATAATCATAGAAAATATACTAAAAAGAGACTCAGCATGTGGTCAATTTTTAGGTATAATGTAGACAAGGGATTTCCTATATGCCTCTTAACACCTAACATCTGGTAGTTTATAACATTTGGAGAGATCTGATATTTAGAAAGTTTCTCCTTACACTGTACCAAAATCTTCTGTATTGAAAATTTTACTCATAAGTACCAGTTTTTTTCTTGACCGCACAAGACAAATCTAATTTATCTTTTAATCTTTTCCTATATGACAGCCCATCATGTATTTGAAGTCCACTGTCGTGGTACCTCCTGTATTTGGTCTTAAGCACTGATAGTTCTCTTAAAGGTGTAGTATCTTAAATGGAAAATAAATGCCAGCTACATGTGACCTATTGCATTTTTCCTTTTTGATGTAAGTTTAATTTATATAAAGAGAAAAGAGCAAAACTATTCGTTTACCCACTGGAATAGTTTTATATTTAAGGAACTTTCTTATGCATCTGTCTTGGGATTCTCAAAGGAGTGTTATCAATTAGGTAGACTATATACCATATGCCATCAAATTTAATTAAAGGCAAGTATTCACCTGTTACAGTAATAAATATCCTCTTATTGAAGATATTCTACCTATATACTTGCTAGAATTATCAGAAACAGAGGATTGGGTATATATAATCCTATTTCAATATTAGATATCTGAAATTGAAAAAATTAAATCCTTTTCCAAATTGTACACATTAATGTTAAGCTGAGAAACAAAATATAAGTTTCTGATTCTGTGTTCAATGATTGCTTTTTCAATTACACCCTGCTGTTAAGTAATTTGTATATTTAAATCTACATTCAGAGTTATGACAATTTATAGTTGTGTTTAGATCACTTAACCATGTACAGTCTATTCAAATTCAAGGAACCATTTAGTGCTGTTAAAAGGCACTGAGAATGTCCAAACACTTTGAAATGCAGTTTTGGCGATTTAAATGGCAAGATATCTTGGACTTACTGAAGCTGAAAGGACCTAGTAAAGATTGTTTAAATATTTTGGCTATAGTTAAAGTGAATTATTCTAATACATGCAATTTTTTTCTAACTAGATTAGCATATTTTTAATTTTCAGTAATTACTCTTATTTAAGGCCACTAGCAACATCTATTAAGTTATTTGAATAGAACAGTAATTTCCCAAAGACTATTAATTTAAAAAGTAATGTTTTACAAAGGATCTAGCATAGGAGTTATCAACACTTGGAAGAGGCACCACATAAATATCCAGAAAGATATTCTATCCCCTCTTAAAATTCGGGAGCTGCATGTAGTCGGAAGTTTCTCAGATGTAAAGTGAAACAAAAGTCTCTTGTTATACTGACAAAATGCAAAATCTAGCAAATCCATGACTGATACTAGTTTTTAGGAGGAACTATATATATCACTCTTCTTCCTAAAATAAAAAAAATAAGGCCTATTTTTCCCTGCCTTAATTACAAGTCAGGACTCTTGTCCTGACTCTTCCTGTGAACATGAGGATTTCAGAAGAGCAGAGCTGAATGTGTAAGTCCAGATTCCCAAGCCGTACCTCTGTTTACCCTGATTTTGTAAGTCTGCAACAGTGGCTTTAAAGTCAAATGTATTTCTCAAAAGCAACCCAGGTGATTCAGATGTACGTGATCTATGGACCAGACTTAAAAAAACACTGGTCAGTGGCTGCTTTGAATATAGTCTCAAATTTCACTCCTTACTGTGTTTCTTTTAGATTCTCAGTGTTGCAGTTCACGTTGCCCTAGGCACTTTTGCTGTGGATTTAAAAAGCCAATTATATAATAAATCATGGATTCAGTATATGGACTATGCCCCAGCTGTCCCAGAAAGACAAGGGGGGACAACTTTATTTGCACTGAAACATTAGAGTTTTCTGATCCATGGTATGGCCAGAATACTAAGGGCTATTCATGAAATGGATGATCAAAATCCAGCTCATTCATCCTAACTTCCTGGAATCTCTCCCATTCATATGCAAATTTAAGTGACTTACTATACGCCAGTAAAATTCAGTGGGAGAAGGCAGAATCTCTGACAGTGGCATTAAAGAACAATAATGGAAAAAGACTTTTGAAGCAGGTAGATGAAAGGTGATGAAATTGTAAATCCTCTAAGTGGTGAACTGAACTTTGCCAGAAGGAAAAAGAAAAAATAGTAATGGGAAGTATTGATACCACCTTCAAAAGGATGCTCCATTTATACACACACACACATACACACACACACATATGGAGACTTAGGTCATCAATTAAAATTATTGTTTCCATTTATCAGTGGCTCTCAAACTTTTTAATTAGGGGAGATGTCATAAACCCTGTTAATCAGTAAGTTAATTTGCTTCTTTATGACTTAGCAAACAAAATCCAACTTTTTTTTTTAAACTTGAATAATTTTTAATGTGAGGAGAAGGGAGGGTAGAGCAAAGTAGGCTCCCTTGAGAACATGAAATTTTCAAGGTCTGGGTGTTCTGACTTTTAGGACCTTATGTGACCTTGGATGGACCACTTTACACCATGTCAGCCTTCGTTTTCTCCTCTGTAGAACACAGGAATTGCAATAATTGCTGCCTTTTCAGTACTGTAATGTGATCACAGAACAAAAAAGATATAGTGATGTGAGGGGCGGGGTGTCTATGAGCTCTTGGCAAAAGTTGAAAAGAAGTGAGACAAAAAAGATTTGCATTTTCTTATGCCTTTCTGTTTCTCTTCTTCCTTCCTCTGGACCAAAATAAATATTTGTTCCAGCACTTCAACCACTCTTGTCAAACATTTAATCTCTTTCTCTTTTCCTACTTTTACTATACCTCAGTAGCAAATCCTTGACTTCTAAATCCAGTGCTGCAGAAAACACATGATTATCCCGAGTAGTGATACTGTAAGTTCAGGGACCCACTCTCCACAAAGCTCCCAAGCTACCTGGAGGTGCCACCGTGGGTCCAATTTAGACTCTCTGTCATTCCTTGCAGGGGCTGTTTCAGATCTTTACTATTTACTCCTCTTCTCTCAGGATAGAAATTCCTAGCTATTCTTTCTCACCATCAACAAGACTTACCTGCAAGACTATCTCCTGACTCAGAAGAAGCCGTGTTCTTCATTTGTTTGAGGACAAATCTCCCACATACACTCTGGATCCATTCCTTCCCATTTCAACTCACTCCCCCATCTAGGTCTCTCTTTCATAAAATTATATTTTCCTTATTCATGTTTTTCTCCAAGGTCTTGCCTCTGGCCTTATATTCTCCCTCTCTTTGAGTAATCTTATTTACTTCATAATTTCAGCTACCACATATATCCTGGAATTCTTCTAGCTACATCAGCAGTCCAGGATGTTGCTTTAAACTCCAGACTTAATTACCTGATTAACTTCTGGATAGTTCCATTTGATTTCTCCCTCCCTCTCTTCTTTCTCACCACTTAGGCAATGAGTTCTATCAATTTCACTTATTAACCATTTCATAAATATTTTCATGAGTCTATCAATTTTCCTCATTAACTATTTCATTAGTTTAACGTCAATTAAACTTCCTGCTACTGCCAAATCATTTAAAACAAAAATGTAATTAAGTAGTCCCATGTTTGGAATCTTCTAATGGTCCTCCATGAAATATGGTTTAAATGTTAATTCCTTGACATGACACACAGGTCCTAAAGGATTTGACCACTGTATCTATCTCTGCAGCCTTTTGTTTCCCAAAGTAAGTTCAGAGGAAGATTATTCTTCAGAAAGTTGTGCAAGAATGGGATATAGGGAATAGGAGAGGAGTGGAGGGCTTTCTCAAGTTCAAATACATTTGAGGAACTAATGCTCCATTTTTAGTTCTCAGAATAGTGTTTTTCTTTTTCTTTTTTTTTTTTTTAAAGATTTTATTTATTTCACAGAGAGAGACACAGCGAGAGAGGGAACACAAGCAGGGGGAGTGGGAGAGGGAGAAGCAGGCTCCTTGCTGAGCAGCGAGCCAGATGCGGGGCTCGATCCTAGGACCCTGAGATCATGACCTGAGCCGAAGGCAGATGCTTAACGACTGAGCCACCCAGGCACCCCCAGAGTTGTGTTTTTTAAACTAGTCTCTGAGCTAGTAGCACCAGCATTAGTAGGAACTTCATTATATATGCAAATTTTCAGGCCTCACCTTTGACCTGGTGAATCAGCAACTCTGCGGAAAAGACTGCCAGTCTGTGATTTAGCAAGCTTTCCTGACAATGCTGCTGAACACTAAAGTTTGAGAACCACCATCTTCGAGAATCACAGTGCATATTAGCATGTTACTCCAGGAATCTAGAAATAATTTATTTAACTTTGTTTTAAGCAAGCATTTTCTCACTTGATTTGAACATGGATTGTGTGTGTGTGTGTATAAATAATGCTAATATCCACTAGAACCAATGATAGAGAAACACACTCTATCAAAAGGCTACATAGTGGGGCGCCTGGGTGGCTCAGTCGTTAAGCATCTGCCTTCGGCTCAGGTCATGATCCCAGGATCCTGGGATCGAGCCCCACATCGGGCTCCCTGCTCCTCGGGAAGCCTGCTTCTCCCTCTCCCACTCCCCCTGCTTGTGTTCCCTCTCTCGCTGTCTCTCTCCATCATGTACTTTTGCATTTCAGTATCCCCTTACTTTACTGAATATCTTCCCCCAACCCTTGTCTAGCCAACTCCTTAGAGGAGGTGTTTCAAAATTATATACTTATTAAACAAATATATGGAATGCCATACATTTTATAACAGACTTAGAAGTGTCGTGTAAGTCCCACATTAACATGAAGATGGCATCTGTTATTTTGATACTTTTGTTTTTTGCATGTAATGGTTCTCTCTATATGGAATATCTTCATATTTTCTCACTTGATATTATAAAAGTATAGTGTATATCTTGTCAGCTTGTCTGGTAGAGCTTTTCTGTATTGAAATATCCTTTATAAACATGACCATTGGAAACTTTCTTCGGATGATCCTACACCCTGGCAACTTTTCCACGTTTGCTCCTGTTATACTCTCACAGCTTTTCTCGTCCCTTTCCTCAATAATCTATTAAGAAAATAGTGTTTAGTTACTATAATTCTAATGATCATAATCAAAGTCAATCTGCTAAGTTATAGTTTTATGAACTGACTATATTCCCATTTGTTCCTTGTCATTAATGGGTTTATCATTATATATTATATAGAGTATATATATATGAGATACATTTTTCCTATGATAAATATTAATTTGTAAAGGTTTCAGTAAATATTAGTATACTTATTACTAGCTTCCTAAATTTCTTTCTTTCTTTTTTTTTTTTTTAAGATTTTATTTATTTGACAAAGAGAGACACAGCGAGAGAGGGAACACAAGCAGGGGGAGTGGGAGAAGGAGAAGCAGGCTTCCTGCTGAGCAGGGAGTCTGATGCGGGGCTTGATCCCAGGACCCTGGGATCATGACCTGAGCCGAAGGCAGACGCTCAACGACTGAGCCACCTAGGCGCCCCGCTTCCTAAATTTCTACTCCCATTGTCTTAATTTTTTCTGATCATCAGATCAAATGCCCTATAGACTTCTAGGATATTAATAAAGTGTTGCTCAGAAAAAAATTAATCTTTAAGAAATCTGGTAAATATTTCAATATACATAATTGTGTACCCCATCCTTTTAAACATATAGGCCATTAAAAGTGCACTATTAAATTAGAGATACCTTGATTTATTATGATGTTATGTGATACGTGAAAACTTAATGATTCAACATCCAGTTTGGTTTATTCTGGGGAAACATACAGAATTTGATGAAAAAATGGTACCATCTATACTCCTTTAATGTCATAAAAAGGAGTAATGAAAGTAGAATTTGAGACAGCTAAGGAATTTTGGAATTAATACATATTCAACTACTTTATTCTCTCTTTCTTCTGTATTACTCTTTGCAGAATGACAATAAGTGACTTCCCATGTCATCTAGAGTATTTGCTTTCATTTAATCACATTACTTGAAATAAGCTAGACATATAGTTTGGCTGTATACACGTCATGATGATTAATGACAGTATTAAGTTCAGATGCATTTGAGAAACAAATGCTGTGGCCATCAGAACTAATTTTATTTACAGCCTTTATAATCTACCAGGTTCTCTCGATTTCTAAATACATCATAGAAGAAAAAAATCTATTGAACTTAATGTAATGAGTAATCACATTATTGTAACAATAATAAAATCTTGTTCACCAAAGAAGGATAAATTTAAATAGAAAATGTAACTTGAAAGTAGGCAAATCTGGATATTTGTAAGCCTGTATTGCTGCCTGATTTTCTTCTTGAAGATCTTCTGATGTGCCTTGATGTACCTCAGGAACTGAAAGAGGAAACCTGCTAAGAAGTTCCAAGTGGTTCTCTGGGACCACATACACAAGGTTCTTAACCTTTGGAGAATGCTTATAGTTCATTCTGGCAGTTTGAAGTAATTTGTGCCAGCCACTGATTTTTGGACTAATTTTGCTCTCCAACATTTAATATCTGTTGTATTTTGAGCATAAAGGTAAATTTTTCAGATATCCTGGACCTATAAGCTTATAAATCATTTGGCAGAAATAATTAGGGGAGCCATATGCTTCCTACTTATTTGTACACTTGAGTGAAAATTGTCTCTGCCTTTATCTTTTTTGCCTAATTATTTAAAGTAAATAGAAAATAAGTGCTCTAAGATTACCCACCAAATAAAAGAATTGTGTTTGTTGAGTATGACATTGATATGTGAAATATACAAGATTGTTATTGTACTCTGTTCATCTCATTGTAAACTTAGATCATCCTGGACAACACTCTCAGAGGTGAGAGCTGAAGAATTCATGAAGCATGATAAATCAAGGATTCAAATATGATTTAAACATACATACACACAAGAAAGATATGTAACTTTTAGTTAACTAGATGCATTTGTGAGTGGAATGAGAGTGGTCCATGCCATTCTAGAATATTTGTATACTGTAGAATTGAACAGTACTGGCTTTGTAACCAGCCTTGGTTCTGTCCACTTACCACCAATGTGACTATGGACAAAATATTTAGGCAGGATAAATTATACACAGACATACACACACACACCTTTGTACACACAGAATTCAACCTCTCTCCTTGGAAGAAGCCACATTAAAGGGATAATTTTAAAATAATTCCTAAGATCATGAACTGCAATTAAGAAAGAGAAACCTCCAGTTCAAAACCAAAGGATGTAGAAATGCAAGCCTGGTCTGGCCATTGTGACTTTATCCTATGGGATGTCATTCGGTGAAGAATGGAAACCTGAATTTAATAGCTTTGGCTCACATAACCTAAAAATTTTTCTGTAACCACTTTTCTCTAATCCTTCCATTTGACAATGACAAACTAAGTCATATCATTTAACCTTTTCTCTTGCATGTTGCGTGACCTTGTGAGCAGAGTAAGAAACAGGACATTCCTCGGGAAGATCAGGGACCGACCACCAAGAATTTGGATTTTTGGCCCCAACTTATTACACTGATGGTCACTATTATTGATGAGGATAAAACTGCCTATACACCTGTCCTGAATCAGTAAGTACATTGTCTTGGAAATGAATGGGTTTTATTCCACTAAAGTTACGAAAACATAAAATACTTGAAGCATGGTTTATACTCTCACTGGAAAAGTGTTTTTTTCCAAAATTAAGTTATATAAAGCAGGACTTTTGTACTTTTAGCAGTAATATCAATTTGGTGATATTATGAATTTTTAGTTCATGCCCCATAGAGTGAGATTCTTTAGATATAGAGACAAAGATTTCCCCAAATTTATTTTTGTTTGATGTAGAAAAGTTTCTTTGGTTCCTTTCATAATTATCTCCTTGTCTCAAAAAGAACAACAACAACAAAACCCCACAAAACTATCCCATTGCACTTCCCCCAAAACTAAAAAGAATGTTGAAAAGTTAGTATTAAACATATTTCATTGTGACTTTGTAATAATAAAGATTTGTCAAAAGAAAACCTGCTTTCAAAATAGTTCTATACCATGGATTTATTGCAATATGTAATAGAATAAGTCCATTTTCTCAAGTAACAATGTTAAGCCTATGCCCCCATGCATAGAATTTGTAAATTATGAGGAGATAGATGAACAGATCAATTGAAATTCATGGCTATTCTAGAATAACAGATTCTAGAAGAGTCTAAAATTATTAATTTATCAAAATGCCACTTGCTATGAGAACTTGGGCAAATTATCTAATTACCCTCAGTCTCAGTTTCCTCATATATTACTAGATAATATCCAAGATCCAGTCCAGCTTTAGTGTTGCATGTTTAGGATTTATTTTATGCCTACATGTTGACGGCTATATAGCAAAAGCAAAATAACAGCTGAGTCTGTGAATCAAGCACTTGTAATGTGATTAATGGAGAGGGTATCCTGACATATTGGTAATACCTGAAATGCTCTGGGCAACAGGGATAGCAGAAATAGACAAACTATGAAGTAGAGCATGAAGTAGATTCAGACTTACTATAGAGAACTGGTTTTATTATTTCTCTATAATGGCCAAGACAGGGTCAAAAAGCTTTTGTTGAATCCAATTGAAATTTTACTTACAGAAGGAATAAATTTTTAAGTGTCCCAATTTTCATCCTTTCCTTGTTTTTTAACCACTGATTTTCATCTGCCCTCAGTACCTAATTGTGGAGAAATTGGTCCTCTTTGATAAGCAACCATGATAGCGTCATTAGGTTTGCCTTTATACTTTCTTCTCACTTTCCGTGTTATACTCACCTTTTCTGCCTGAAGACCAGAGTACCTCCTGATGACCCTCTATAGAGACCCTGCTGTTTTATTGTCTTCTGATAGCATAGGACGATATCTTCTCTTCAATTTTTTTTATTATTTTTAAAGTATTTACGTATGTATGTATGTAGGGGGGGAGAGAGAGAGCATGAGTAGGGGGAGGGGCAGTAGGAGAGGGAGAGAGAATCTCAAGCAGAGTCCATGCTGAGCATGCAAAGCCCCACACGCGGCTCAATCCCATGACCCTGAGATCACAGCCTGAGCTGAAATCAAGACTGACTGAGCCCCCCAGGTGCCTTTCTCTTTTAATATATCACATGTCCTCCGCTCATCCTGGGCAGCTTTATGGAACACATCTGTTTTCTCCTTCATTCTTCAGACCTTCTTTGAGACAGAGTAGATTTCCTGAAGATAGGGAAATCAATACTTGTTTTGTGTCCTTGAGCTGGTATAGGCCATTTGGTAAATGACTGTTGGATGAAAATGGACATCTCCTCAGAAATGCTAATTAAAAGTTGTATGAAAAGATTTTACTTCTAATCAAAGAAATTCTTTACATTTACCCAATACTAGAAATCTAGTAATGACTAGTAAAAGATATATCATAAAATCATGGAATCAATTAAAGTTTCCCAGAATTATTTTTAATCATATACACTGTGAAACATATACAAATATTTTATTTGACTTTTTGGAACTATATTAAGAGAAATGGAGGAAATACATTTAGTTACGGCAAAAATAAAATTTAAATTATGACCTAAATTAAGTCTACTAAATATAAAATGGAGCAATGAGACAAGGAAAAGGATGTCTTTGTTTTGCTTTTTATTTTTGTTTTTAATGTCAGAGTTTAGAGTCACTTTTTTTTTCTGTGAGAACCTAGCCCTAAAAAAACTTGAATGCCTTCCTGCTATTTGGAACCTATGTTTTATGATTGTATTTGCTCAGATTTTGAGGATGTTTTAAAGACTTATTCAAATTTTATGACAATTTATAATAATTATAGAATGAAAACTTGGGAAGAGGTTTTTTTTTTTTTCTATATTAGTATATATCCAGGCATATATATTGGTTGAATGAATGAAGAAATTAAACATTTATATGTAGTTTACATCTGTTCTTTCTGTTCCTACTTCATTATTAATTGGTGCACTAGAGTATTTGAGCAATATTTATTCACATTTTAAAAATTTTATGAAGTAGCTTTCTAGATGCTTATAGAAATCTCACTATTTTATTGAAATTGAAAACCACTGGGGCGCCTGGGTGGCTCAGTCATTAAGTGTCTGCCTTCAGCTCAGGTCATGATCCCAGGGTCCTGGGATCGAGCCCCACATTGGGCTCCCTGCTCAGTGGGAAACCTGCTTCTCCCTTTCCCACTCCCCCTGCTTGTGTTCCCTCTCTCGCTGTGTTTCTCTCTGTCAAATAAATAAATAAAATCTTTAAAAAAAAAAAATTGAAAACCATTAAAGTATTTTCAGATCTTTAGGTGTGGTTCTCTCTTTCCCTCTTTAACATTTATTGAGGTATAATTGAATACAATAAAACTACACGTTTGAATTATACAATTTGATTAGTTTTGGCATATGTATCTAGCTATAAAACCCTCACCAAAATCAAGATAGTGAATATATCTATCGTCCTAATAAGTTTCCATATGCCTTTTGTAACCCACCCGAGGCAACCACTGGTCTGCCTTCTGATACTATAAATTAGTTTGGAAATTTTACCCTTTTATGTAAAAGAATCATATGTACATTTTTCTAGTCTGATTTCTTTCACTCATTACAACTATTTTGAGATTCAAACAGGTTGTTGTGTGTAGCAATACTTTGTTTCTTTTTATTTCTGAGTAACATTCCACTCTAAGATATACCCGAAGATGTTCATCCATTCATCTTTTAGGGTTAGGGTCAAAATTTTTTTTTTTCTAGATTAGGTTGCTATGAATATTTGTTTACAAGTTTCTGCATAGACATAGTCTTTCCTTTCCTTTGGTTCATGTGGTAGGTACATGATTTGTATTCTTAAAACTGCCAAACTACTTTCCAAAGTGGTTGTACATTGCCAAAACTTCATATGGTTAGGATTTGTTTTAGCCATTCAAATAGGTTTATAGTGGCCTCTCATTGTGGTTTTAATTTGCATTTTCTTAAATACTGATGTTGACTATCATTTCATGTGCTTAATTACAGTCTATATATCTTTGATGAAGTATCTGTTCTTTTTGCCATTTCCAAATTGGGGTGTTTATCAATTTATTATGGAGTTACAATGGGCCGTTATATACACTATAATAAGGATCTGTTGTCAGATACAAATGTTGCAATATTTTCTCCTAGGTTGTGTGACTTTCTTTCCATTTTCTTACTAGTATCTGTTGAAGAACTTTATAAAAATTTTGAAGGAGTAATCTAATTTATTGATTTATAATTTGAGCTTTTTGTGTCCTATTTAAGAAATCTTTGCAACACCCACAAGCCAACATTTTTTTTCTTTTTTTATTATTATGTTAATCACCATACATTACATCATTAGTTTTTGATGTAGTGTTCCATGATTCATTATTTGCATATAACACCCGGTGCTCCATGCAGAACGTGCCCTCTTTAATACCCATCACCAGGCTAACCCATCCTCCCACCCCCCTCCTCTCTAGAACCCTCAGTTTGTTTCTCAGAGTCCATTGTCTCACATGATTCATCTCCCCCTCCAATTTCCCTCCCATTCATTCTTCCCCTCCTGCTATCTTCTTCTTCTTTTTTTTTTTTAACATATAATGTATTATTTGTTTCAGAGGTAGAGATCTATGATTCAACAGACTTGCACAATTCACAGCGCTCACCATAGCAGTTATCCTCCCCAATGTCTATCACCCAGCCACCCCATCCCTCCCACCCCCCACCACTTCAGCAACCCTCAGTTTGTTTCCTGAGATTAAGAATTCCTTGTATCAGTGAGGTCATATGATACATGTCTTTCTCTGATTGACTTATTTCACTCAGCATAACACCCTCCAGTTCCATCTGCGTCGTTGCAAATGGCAAGATCTCATTCCTTTTGATGGCTGCATAATATTCCATTGTATATATATACCACATCTTCTTTATCCATTCATCTGTCCATGGACATCTTGGCTCTTTCCACAGTTTGGCTACTGTGGACATTGCTGCTATAAACATCGGGGTGCACATACCCCTCCGGATCCCTACATTTGTATCTTTGGGGTAAATACCCAGTAGTGCAATTGCTGGGTCGTATGGTAGCTCTATTTGCAACTTTTTGAAGAACCTCCATACTGTTTTCCAGAGTGGCTGCACCAGCTTGCATTCCCACCAACATTGTGGGAGGGTTCCCCTTTCCCTGCATCCCCGCCAACATCTGTTGTTTCCTGACTTGTTAATTTTAGCCATTCTGACTGGTGTGACATGATATCTCATTGAGGTTTTGATTTGGATATCCCTGATGCCGAGTGATGTTGAGCACTTTTTCATGTGTCTGTTGGCCATTTGGATGTCTTCTTTGGAAAAATGTCTGTTCATGTCTTCTGCCCATTTCTTGATTGGATCATTTGTTCTTTGGGTGTTGAATTTGATAAGTCCTTTATATATTTTGGATACTAACCCTTTATCTGATATGTCATTTGCAAATATCTGCTCCCATTCTGTCGGTTGTCTTTTGGTTTTGTTGACTGTTTCTTTTGCTGTGCAAAAGCTTTTTATCTTGATGAGGTCCCAATAGTTCATTTTTTTGCCCTTGCTTCCCTTGCCTTTGGCAATGTTTCTAGGAAGAAGTTGCTGCGGCTGAGGTCGAAGAGGTTGCTGCCTGTGTTCTCCTTTAGGATTTTGATGGACTCCTGTCTCACATTGAGGTCTTTCAACCATTTGGAGTCTATTTTTGTGTGTGGTGTAAGGAAATGGTTCAGTTTCATTCTTCTGCTTGTGGCTGTCCAATTTTCCCAACACCATTTGTTGAAGAGACTGTCTTTTTTCCATTGGACATTCTTTCCTGCTTTCTCGAAGATGAGTTGACCATAGAGTTGAGGGTCCATTTCTAGGCTCTCTATTCTGTTCCATTGATCTGTGTGCCTGTTTTTGTGCCAGTACCATACTGTCTTGCTGATTACAGCTTTTAATAGAGCTTGAAGTCCAGAATTGTGATGCCGCCAGCTTTGCTTTTCTTTTTCAACCTTCCTCTGGCTATTCGGGGTCTTTTCTGGTTCCATACAAATTTTAGGATTCTTTGTTCCATTTCTTTGAAAAAAGTGGATGGTATTTTGATGGGGATTGCATTGAATGTGTAGATTGTTCTAGGTAGCATTGACATCATCACAATATTTGTTCTTCCAATCCATGAGCATGGAACGTTTTTCCATTTCTTTGTGTCTTCCTCAATTTCTTTCATGAGTATTTTATAGTTTTCTGAGTACAGATCCTTTGCCTCTTTGGTTAGATTTATTCCTAGGTATCTTATGGTTTTGGGTGCAATTGTAAATGGGATCGACTCCTTAATTTCTCTTTCTTCTGTCTTGTTGTTGGTGTATAGGAATACCACTGATTTCTGTGCATTGATTTTATATCCTGCCGCTTTACTGAATTCCTGTATGAGTTCTAGCAGTTTTGGGGTGGAGTCTTTTGGGTTTTCCACATAAACATCATATCGTCTGCAAAGAGTGAGAGTTTGACTTCTTCTTTGCCGATTTGGATGCCTTTGATTTCTTTTTGATTTCTGATTGCTGTGCCTAGGACTTCTAATACTGTGTTGAATAGCAGTGGTGATAGTGGACATCCCTGCCGTGTTCCTGACCTTAGGGGGAAAGCTCTCAGTTTTTCCCCATTGAGAATGATATTCGCTGTGGGTTTTTCATTGATGGCTTTTATGATATTGAGGTATGTACCCTCTATCCCTATACTCTGAAGAGTTTTGATCAAGCAAGGATGCTGTACTTTGTCAAATGCTTTTTCTGCATCTATTGAGAGGATCATATGGTTCTTGTTCTTTCTTTTGTTAATGTATTGTATCACATTGATTGATTTGAGGATGTTGAACCAACCTTGCAGCCCAGGGATAAATCCCACTTAGTTGTGGTTACTAATCCTTTTAATGTACTGTTGGATCCTATTGGCTAGTATTTTGGTGAGAATTTTTGCATCCATGTTCATCAAGGATATTGGTCTGTAATTCTCCTTTTTGATGGGTCTTTGTCTGGTTTTGGGATCAAGGTAATGGTGGCCTCATAAAACGAGTTTGGAAGTTTTCCTTCCATTTCTATTTTTTGGAACAGTTTCAGAAGCATAGGTATTAATTCTTCTTTAAATGTTTGGTAGAATTCCTCTGGGAAGCCATCTGGCCCTGGGTTTTTGTTTGTTGGGAGATTTTTGATTCCTGCTTCAATTTCCTTAGTGGTTCTAGGTCTGTTCAGGTTTTCTATTTCTTCCTGGTTCAGTTGTGGTAGTTGATACATCTCTAGGAAAGCATCCATTTCTTCCAGATTATCTAATTTGCTGGCATATAGTTGCTCATAATATGTTCTTGTAATTGTTTGTATTTCTTTGGTGTTGGTTGTGATCTCTCCTCTTTCATTCATGATTTTGTTGATTTGAGTCCTTTCTCATTTCTTTTTGGTAAGTCTGGCCAGGGGTTTATCAATCTTGTTAATTCTTTCAAAGAACCAGCTCCTAGTTTCATTGATCTGTTCTACTATTATTTTGGTTTCTATTTCATTGATTTCTGCTTTGATCTTTATTATTTCTCTTCTCCTGCTGGGTTTAGGTTTTATTTGCTGTTCTTTCTCCAGCTCCTTTAGGTGCAGGGTTAGGTTGTGTATTTGAGACCTTTCTTGTTTCTTGAGAAAGGCTTGTATTGCTATATACTTTCCTCTCAGGACTGCCTTTGCTGTATCCCAAAGATTTTGAACAGTTGTGTTGTCATTTTCATTTGTTTCTATGAATTTTTTTAATTCTTCTTTAATTTCCTGGTTGACGCATTCATTCTTTAGTAGGATGCTCTTTAGCCTCCATGTATTTGAGTTCTTTCCGACTTTCCTCTTGTGATCAAGTTCCAGTTTCAAAGCATTGTGGTCTGAAAATATGCAGGGAATGATCCCAGTCTTTTGGTACCGGTTGAGACCTGATTTGTGACCTAGGATGTGATCTATTCTGGAGACTGTTCAATGGGCACTAGAGAAGAATGTGTATTCTGTTGCTTTGGGATGGAATGTTCTGAATATATCTGTGAAGGCCATTTGGTCCAGTGTGTCATTTAAAATCTTTATTTACTTGTTGATCTTTTGCTTAATCATTTCATTGAGGGGGCTGTGACAGTCCACCTCTGTTACTGTATTGTTGTCGATGTGTTTCTTTGCTTTTGTTATTAATTGGCTTATATAATTGGCTGCTCCCATGTTAGGGGCATAGATACTTACAATTGTTAGATCTTCTTGTTGGATAGACCCTTTAAGTAGGATATAGTGCCCTTCCTCATCTCTTATTATAGTCTTTGTTTTAAAATCTAATTTGTCTGATATAAGGATTGCCACCCCAGCTTTCTTTTGGTGTCCATTAGCATGGTAAATGGTTTTCCACCCCCTCACTTTCAATCTGGGGGTGTCTTTGGGTCTAAAATGAGTCTCTTGCAGACAGCATATCAATGGGTCTTGTTTTTTAATCCAATCTGATAGCCTGTGTCTTTTGATTGGGGCATTTAGCCCATTTACATTCAGGGTAACTATTGAAAGATAGGAATTTAGTGCCATTGTATTGCCTGTAAGGTGACTGTTACTGTATATTGTCTGTGTTCCTTTCTGGTCTGTGTTGCTTTTAGGCTCTCTCTTTGCTTAGAGGACCCCTTTCAGTATTTCTTGTAGGGCTGGTTTCGTGTTTGCAAATTCCTTTAGTTTTTGTTTGTCCTGGAAGCTTTTTATCTCTCCTTCAATTTTCAATGACAGCCTAGCTGGATATGGTATTCTTGGCTGCATATTGTTCTCATTTAGTGCTCTGAATATATCCTGCTAGTCCTTTCTGGCCTGCCAGGTCTCTGTGGATAGGTCTGTTGCCAGTCTAATGTTTCTACCATTGTAGGTTACATATCTCTTATCCTGAGCTGCTTTCAGGATTTTCTCTTTGTCTCTGAGACTCGTAAGTTTCGCTATTAGATGTCAGGGTGTTGACCTATTTTTATTGATTTTGAGAGGGGTTCTCTGTGCCTCCTGGATTTTGATGCCTGTTTCCTTCCCCAAATTAGGGAAGTTCTCTGCTATAATTTGCTCCAATATACCTTCTGCCCCTCTCTCTCTTTCTTCTTCTTCTGGGATCCCAATTATTCTAATAATGTTTTGTCTTATGGTATCACTTATCTCTCGAATTCTGCCCTCGTGATCCAGTAGTTGTTTATCCCTCTTTTTCTCAGCTTCTTTATTTTCCATCATTTGGTCTTCTATATCACTAATTCTGTCTTCTGCCTCATTTATCCTAGCAGTTAGCACCCCCATTTTTTATTGCACCTCATTAATAGCCTTTTTGATTTTGACTTGGTTAGATTTTAGTTCTTTTATTTCTCCAGAAAGGGTTTCTCTAATAACTTCCATGCTTTTTTCAAGCCCAGCTAGTATGTTTAAAATCATCATTCTGAACTCTTGTTCGATATTGTACTAATGTCTGTATTGATTAGGTTCCTGGCGGTCGGTACTGCCTCTCGTTCTTTTTGTTGAGGTGATTTTTTCCATCTTGTCATTTTGTCCAGAGGAGAATAGATGAATGAGAGAACAAAATGCTAACAGGGTAACAACGTCCCCAGAAAATATACACTAAACAAATCAGAAAAGATGAACCGGGGGAAAAGACAGGGAAAGAAAGCAAAAAGAAAAAGATAAAAACAAACAAAAACAAAACAAAACAAAAAAAACAGAATATGATCAAATATGATCAGGCTGGTGCATAGATCAGTGAGTGCCACACACTAGATTTTGGGTGTATTTTGGTCTGTTAGAAGAAAGTGCCTCCCAAAATTTTAAAGAAAGAAAAACTTATATATGTACAAAAATAAGGGTTAATATGATGAAGGGATGGAATATGACTGTAAGGATGAAAAATAAAAGATTTTATTAAAGAAATTGATAAGATAAGTTGGTTGAAAAAAGAAAGAAGAGGATTTAAAAAAAAAGTTGGGGAGAGAATGTGATCAGGCAGGAGACTAGAACAAAGCCATACACTAGAGATTTTAGGGTATATTTTGATCTGTTAGAAGAAACTATATCTCAAAATTTTAAAGAGAACAACTATACATATATACCAAAAATAAGGGTAACTACTATGAAGGGATAGAACATGACTCTAAAAATGAAAAATAAAAAATATTTTTTAAAAAAGGGATTGATAAGATGTTGGTTGAAAAAGGGAAAAAGAAAAATTCAAAAAAAAAAAGAAAAGAAAAGACAGTTAAAAAAAAATTAACTTTGAAAGACTAAAGAATCACGGTAAAAAAGCCATGAATTCTATGTGCAGTATTCCCCTAGTGCTGGCGTTCTGCCGTTCTCATTGATCAGTAAACTCGGTCTTGGCTGGCTCTTCTTGCTGATCTTCTGGGGGAGGGGCCTGTTGCCGTGGTTCCCAAATGTCTTTGCCTGAGGTGGAATTGCCCCGCCCTTGCCGGGTCGGGGCTAAGTAATCTGCTTGGGTTTGCCCTCCGTAGCTTCTGTTCCCTGCAAGCTTTCCATACAGCTTTGGAGACGAGAGTGAAAATGGCGGCCTCCCAATCTCCATACTGGAGGAGCCGAGAACTCGGGGCCCCACTCCTCAGTGCGCCCCCAGAGAAAAGCAGTCAATCACTCCCATCTCCCTGGTCTCCAGCCGCACTCCGTGTTCACCCCGCCTGAGACTGAGCGTTTCTATCTCTGGCACACGACCCCATGTGGAGTCTCAAAACAACGGATCCCTACGGTGCGCTCCCGGGCCGCTCCTCCCCAGGGAGGAGGGGGAGTCTCCCTGGATCTGCCGCTCGTTGGGTCCCTGCTGGAGGAGCAGTTGCCCGACTGTGCCATGGATCACGGTTTATGGCAACCCCGAGCTGAGAGCCCCCGCCTCGGCTCCGTCTCTGTAGCCAGCTTCCCCGCTCCAATACCTGGGAGCTCTGCCGCACTCAGGCACTGGTCTTTCTGTGACCCCAAGGGTCCTGAGACCACACTGTCCTATGAGGGTTCCACCCCCCGCTTAGCCACTGGAGCGACATCCCTCAGCGGAGTCGACTTCTAAAAGTTCCGCTTTTGTGCCTCGCTGCTCTATCAGTTGCCGGTTGCAGCTGACGGAGGCCCCCTCCCCCACCATCTGTCTTCCCGAATATCGCCTCGGATTCACTTCTCCGCACATCCTACCTTCTAGAAAGTGGTCGCTTTTCTGTTCAGAGAGTTGTTGCTATTCTCTTCTTCTATCTCCTTTGAGTTCATAGGTGTTCAGAATGGTTTGATCCCTATCCAGCTGAATTCCTGGGACCAGATGAAATCCAGGTCGCCTACACCTCTGCCATCTTGCTCCGCCCCAAGCCAACTTTTAATACCAGTTTTCTCCTAGATGTCTTACATTGGGATTTATGATTCATTTCAAGTTATTTTTTGTAAGTTGTATGATACAGAGTTTAAGATTCTTTGGGATTTTCTTTTGCAGGCTTATCTTTCTAATTCCACTTGTTAGAAAAATTATCCTTTCTCCATTGAATTAATTTGGCAACTTTGTCAAAAATCAATTGACTATACTTGTGAGAGTCTAATTCTATACTCTGTTCCATTGATTTATTGATCCATATATCTATCAGTTTAGTGATGATGAACTTCTTCAGCTTTTGTTTATGGAAAACTCTTCATCTCTTTCAATTCTGAAGGACAGTTTTGCCAACTAGAGTGTTCTTGGTTGGCAGTTATTTTTTTTCCTTTCAGCATTTTGAATATATCATCTCACTCCCTTCTGGGCTGCAGAGTTTCCTCTGAAAATGCACTGATAGTCTTATGGGGATCCCCTGTGAATAGCAAGTTGTTTTTCTCTTCCTGCTTTTAAGATTCTCTTTTTGTCTTTTATTTTTTCTCTTTGTTGAAGTTCTCACTTTGTTCATGCATTGATCTCCAGACCTCGGTGAGCATCTTTACAACCATTATTTTGAGCTGTCTATTGGGTAAATCACTTACCTCCATTTCATTAAAATCAGTTTCTGGTGATTTAACTTGTTTTTTGTTTGTTTGTTACATATTCCCATTTCTTCATTTTCCTTGACTGTTTTGGTTTCTGCACATTAGATAAAATAGCCACCTCCCAGTCTTGACAGACTGGGTCTCATCAATCACCCCAGCCTGAGCCCCATGTTGTCTCTCAAACATTTGTGATAATCCAAGCCACCATCTTTGTTTTTTGTGTCTCCCATAGTGGAGAGTTTGTCAAGACTTGTCAGTGTCCCCGGGGAGGGGTGAGGATAGCAGTCAGCACCTAGATGCAGGATAATTAGAAGCCAGACCCTCAGGCAAATACTGGGAAAATATGTAGTTAAGCCCTTTCCAGGGAGAAAATGGAAAATGGACATTTTTGCTCATTCCCTCTGCACTGAGCCCAGATATACAGCCGTGGGGTAGGGGTAGGGGTGCTCCTGCACTTGTTGAAAAGCTGCTGCTTTGTTTGCTGTAGTCCTGTGGGTGAATGCAAGCCCCAGTGGCTATCAGATGTAGGTGATTTGGGGACCCATCCCTCAGCAGCCATAAGTTGGGGCCCCAAATGTGCAGAAAAACTCCTTTCAGGGAAGTACTTATAATTTGGTTTTGTTGTTGGAGCAACCCAGAGGGATAACATGTGAGAAGTGCCCACTGGTTCCACCAAGCTCTGGGAAGGATCTCAGCCAGCTCCTAGATGCATGCTAAATTAGAAGCTAGACCCTCTGTCACACCCTTTCCAGGAGAAGACAGGAAGACAGGCATTTGTGCCTGTTCTTTCTGGGCTGAGCCTTGAGGAGATACCCATAGGGAGTGCTCACAAGCCTATTAACAACTTCTTTATTTGCTATAATCCTGTGAGTCTTGAGGATACAAGCCCCATTGGCTTTCAGAACTGGGTGTTTTAAGGGCCCATCCCTCAGTGGGAGTCTTAAAAGTTGGAGAACTAGGTGTAGAGTCCAAACTCTTCGCTCCTCAAGGAGAAGTTGGGAGTTGGGGGTTTCCTCTTGACTGTATGGTGTTGTATCATGGGTGGAGTTTATGGCAAGACTGTGTCTCAGCCTTTCCTACCCATTTTGATATGGCTTTTTTCTCATTCACCTGATGTGTAGGAGTCACGAAGATACTTTCCAGGTTTCTCTCAGAGGGCGTTGCTCCATGTGTAGTTGTACATTCAGTCCATCCATGGGTGAAGGGAAGTTCAGGAGCCTCCTCTGCTACCATCTTGGTCCCTCCCAAACATACTTGTTCTTGGTTGAGCATTGGAGTTTGTGCCTTTCAGGGAATTTTTACATTTAAGTGGTCAGATTTGCAATCATATGCTTGCTCATGATGTTTCCTTATTATCTTTTTAATGTCTACAAAATCAAAAGTCATTTCCCCCTCTCATTCTTAATATTGCTATTTTGTATTTTCTGTCTTTTTTACTGGCTAGACAGTTATGAATTTTATTAGTCTCTGAAAAAAATATTTTGGTTTTATTAAATTCCTGTATTGTTTTTGGTTTTAAGGTAAATTTGCTTCTTTTCTTTATTATATTCTTTCTTTTGTGAGGGAAGACAACTGGGAAGTAGCTACATCAGTGATCCAGTGAGGAGATATGAAGGCTTTATATAAGATAATGGAAAGGTAGGATCAGATTTGGGAAATTAAGGAAATAAATCTATTTGACTAACTGCCTTGAATGGAGTGTTAAGAAAGAATGTAGAGACCATGAAGATGCTATATTTATGGGGGCACCATTAATTGAGATAATAAATTCAGGAGAAAGTATCAATCTAAGGAAGTACCTAGGAAAAAAAAGAAGTAGATAGTGAATTATATTTGGGTATGTAGAGATTTGGCTATCTGTGACTTCCATGAGTTATAAGCATTAGGCAATTGTGTACTTAGATGTGAAAGTCCTTTTGATTGGCATCCAGTAAATGTACAATGTAGGGGGGAGGTTTACTATATATACTTGAAAGTAAGAAATATGTCTTTTTAAATATTCATAAAATTTGACTCTCGATTTATTTAAATTATTGTGATTCTACATCACTTTGTTTTTGTAATGCTCACCAAAATATAAGCCAAAATATGTTCCATCTATTCTGTGATCCTGTGTGTTTGTATTTTATTATTTGTCTGTAATTTCTTTTAGCTTCCTTCAAAAGTATACATGTAGTGAAGGTTCAGTTTTTCTCTGTATTAAGAGTATATATCAGGACCCAATGTGCTGAGTAGACCAGTTTTCAAAGATCTACTTGATTTACAGAGATGAAGTATGCTGCTTTTATTTTCTCAAGGCTGTGGAGTGAACCAGAACATTATTGCCAAATCATTTAAAAAAATAGAATATTTTATTTGCTGCAGTGAGGAGATTGGGTTTAAGCTACTTTAAGCAGGGACTTGCATCTTGTTCTTTCTGTTTTGGAACTAATGCTGTCAAAGTATTAAAGCTGTTGATTTATTTGTTTGCACTGTGGCTTCCATTTGCAACAACGTGGATGAACCTTGTGGGTATTATACTAAATGAAATAAGGCAGACTAAGGAAAACAAATACCACTCAATTCCACTCATAAGTAGAATCTAAAAAAAAAAAGAAACAAAAAGCAGAATCAGATTTATAAATACAGAGAACAAACTGATGTTTGCTGAAGAGGAGGGGGTTAGGGGAATAGGTAAAATGGCTGAAGGGAGTGGAAGTACAAGATTCTAGTTTCAGAATGAGTAAGTCATGGGAATAAAAGGCACAGTACAGAGAACAGAGTCAATAATATTGTAATAGCATTGTCTGGTGACAGATGGCAGCTACACTTGTGGTGAGCAGAGCGTAACCTATAGAGATATTGAATCACTCTGTTGTACACTTGAAACTATTGTAACATTGTGTGTCAACTATATTCAAAAAATTTTTAATTTTTTTAATTTTTTTTTTTTTTTAGTGAGGTGACTTTTTTTTTAGATTTTATTTATTTATTGGTCAGAGAGAGAGCACAAGCAGGGGGAACAGCAGGCAGAGGGAGAAGCAGGCTCCCTGCTGAGCAGAGAGCTCCGATGTGGGACTCGATCCCAGGACCCTGGGACCATGGCCTGAACCAAAGGCAGCCGCTTAACCAACTGAGCCACCCAGGTGCCCCTCAAAAAGATTTTTAAACAATAAACTTAAAAAGTCTTAACAAAAGTGTTCATCATTCTAAAAAGTAGAGAGACTGTATAATGCAGCCTTGTATCCATCACTCACATTCAACAATTACGAAGGTTTTGTCATATTTTCTTCATATATACCTTGAGCTTTTTTTTTCTTTGCTGAGTTATCTCGAGCAAATCTCAGACATTATATCATTTCATCCCTACCTACTTCAGTATTCATCTCTAAAATTGTTGGCTGTTTTCTTGCATATCACAATGTCATTGTCACAACTAATAACATTACCAGTAATCCCATGGTATTGTGTTCTCTGGTCCAAAGTTAAATACTACTGTTTTTCCTTAAAAATGCCTTTTTACGTTTGTTTTAATCAGGATCCAAATAAGGCTCACATACTACATTTGGTAATTATGTAGCCTAACTCTCTTTTATTCTAGCTCAGCTCCCTTCACTTTTCTTTGGTCCATGCCACTGACTTCTTACAGAAGCCATGTTCATTGTCCTTCAGAATGTTGTGCTTTCTGGATCATTTTTTTCCCCTCTTTCTTATATTTAACTTGTTCCTCCATTTATGATACTCCCTTTTATTTATCTTTTTCAAGATACCAGGCAGGTGACTGTGTACTTCATACTCCATCATGTCAAGGGTCGCTTTAAATCTGGTTGTTTCCCCTGTGGTGATGCTAAGAATAGGCTGTGCTTGCAGCCTGATCCCTCCACTCCAGAGTTCTCTATTGTCTTCTCCTCTAATACTTTTGTTTATTTATAATCATTTCAAAATCAGTTATTCCAGTAGGGACTGCAAAATTGTGGTTTTATAATATTATTCCTTCAATATTTATTAGAATTTTTTCTGTAAAGAAGAGCTTCCCTTCATCAACTAGGACTACTTACTTGATTACCCTGAAATAGAATATGGACAGGAAAAATAGGGCAAATGCTTAATTTTTTCTTTTAGCTGAAAGACTTCTATTGCATTTTTTATTTCCTGCTCTATTTACTTTTATCATTTTCATTAATATTCTCATTTAAATTTAACAAATACATATTGAATACTCAATATATGTCAGGCACTAGGCAAAGTTGGAGCCCCGAAGATCTAGTTGGAAAAGAGATATGTACAAAATTAAACATTGGTTTTTCAATTGGTTAATCACTGTGCCTGCCACATCACAAGTCATTCTGGAATTAAATTCTTTCCCTCATAGTCCCTTGTTGAGATAACCTAATGAGAAAACTTGATTTATTCTCTGGAACTAGACTGAGAAATCTGCAGAATGAGACAGTTGACAAGGAGTATAGACATTGAAGGTTACAGGTTTGGAGATATGTGTAGTAAGTGATCTAAAATTAAGAATAAATCAGGGATGCCTGGGTGGTTCAGTCAGATAAGCATCTGCCTTCGGCTCAGGTCATGATCCCAGGGTCCTTGGGATCGAGCCCCACATCAGGCTCCTTGCTCGGTGAGGAGCCTGCTTCTCCCTTTGCCTGCCACTCTCCCTGCTTGTGCTTGCTCTCTCTCTCTCTCTCGCTCTTGCTTGCTTTCTCTGACAAATAAATAAAATCTTTAAAAAAAATTAAGAATAAATGAAAATGAGGTATAAACAGAAGCCAGGAGATAAACAGCATGGAAGGGGAATAAGGCAGTTGTCAGTGAAAGAAGAAAAAGGATACTTGGAAGGAAAAGCAGAAATGGTGGGTGTAGCCGAGTCATGGTATTGGTGGATTTCTTGAGTGAGGATCCCATCTGTGGTCACTTACTGCACTCCCTTGACTGCCTTCAACTCTGCAAGAGCTTCTTGTCCACAGTTCTTTGAGGCCTGACTCTACTGGTCATTGCTCCACCTGTTAAACGGAGTTCAGCTTTCCATGGGTTTCTATATCATATGGCAATGCAGTTTAGTCTTATTTCTCCATTATGCAGATTATGCTTACAGAAATTACCTGTTAATTATCTGTAAGTTAACTTGAGCCTGTGGTTCTTATCACCAAAGTAGCATAACTCACCGGGTGTGATATTCTATGGAATGACACGTCTTACACTGGAGGCACAGTTAGGTTGCTGGTTGAAGTTAAACGAATGCTTCAATTTGACTTGTCAGAATAGGAGCAAACAATTTATTTCCTACAAGCAATCAGTTCTTCAGAGCTGGGGTTTACAGTGGGGAGAATGGATGTCAGAAAATGAAAAATCTGAGCTAAAACTATCTGACTAAAGGTACAAAAGAAAAGAGGCTATTTTGAAAGTTTTTACTCATGTTAATTACAGCCAGTTTGAATTTTTAAAACAGATCAGGTGTTTCTCTGCAAATTCCTGAAACAGTAAGTTATCTGGAAAGATTAAGGATAGTTTTCTAAAAGCACTGTTATAAAAATGCTTACTAAGGGTTGTACTAGTTCAATCACTTGAGAAGATTTTAATTTTCTCCCTTTCTGTGTGCATATCATAGAGAAAGGAAAAGGCTCATCTTGGATTTTCAAGGTTTATTATGCTTTCCAGATAATTTAGGCACAACTAGATATCTATATGTTCTAAATATTATCGTTATCCTGTAGGGAACTATAGGAATTAATTGGAGCCAGGCGCTGTTCTAAGCACTTTTTCAGTTTAATGATTGAGTTAATCCTAAACTTAATTCTAATGACATCAGTACTATTATCATCCCCAAATTGCGGATGATGAAACTGAAACCTACAGAGGCTAAGTAACTTTCTAGATCACACACCTAGCAAGTGGCAGAACCAGAATCTCAGCAACTCTTTAACAGCAGGATGAATTGTAGGGTAAAAATCTCATGAGTAAAATGATGGGTGTTAATCCTTCAGTCTAACCCAAACATTTCTGATGTTTTCATTAGTCTGGATCTGGTCACGATAACCTTGTAAGAATAATGATTCACAAAAAGTTTAAAGTGCAAGATACGCCAGATAGTACCAATTGCAGTTGTATATAAACCAATCAAAAAATATATGCAATTTGTTATTTATCAGAAGAAAAATGTTAATAAATAGTAAGTACTTAACTGGAGCCCACCATGATTCCCTCCCCCGCCCTCCGCCTCAGTTCACTCCTTAAAAAAAACTTTGCTTCCTGAACAATTGAGGTAGATAAAAATGATGAATTTTTCACTGTGGATTAGCTGCCAGGAATGTCGGAACTGAGGTCCACATTAATAACTCTATAGAATCTAACAGCATACATTTCTATGTCTAATCTCATTTTATTTTTATAGCCTCATTTTTCCTTTAGTTTTTCTACTTTCAAGGCAAATTTCACTTTATTATAGTAATTTTGTAAACCATCTTAATATTTTTGAATGAGATGAATACATAAGGAATGAGTAAAAATAAAAAGGACTGTGTTTTAAGTATTCAGAGAAAAATGTGGCTTGAGTGGTTTAGTGATCTAATATTTTTGAGTGAGACAGACTGAGCCATGAGAACTTAGAAAAGTTTTGCAATGTCTCTCAGATTGATTTCCACATTTAAAAATTTGGGAGGTAAAGCTTAAGACATAGGACCATTCTCAGGATTTGAGTAGATAGTGCATATAAAGTGGTTAGCCCAGAGCCTGGCTTTGCCTAGCGGCTCTGCAGGTGTGAACCCCCATCTCTTTTCTACTGCCTCAAGCTTCCTGCCCCACATCGTGAATACGAGGACTTGCTTCCCTCCAGGTCTCTAACCTGGAGGTCCTTGGGGAGCTTGGGAAACAATTGTCTGAGCTCAATAAATTCCATTTATTATTTCCCCCATGCACATAGCCCAAGGTTGGGAGGCCACTTCTGGCCATCTTCTTCTCCTCTCTGCTGCCGGGGTGGTATTTCACGGCCTTATAAAATGTTAAGTTTAATAGTTAACCTAGATCCATCTCTAATTCTATTTTTCATGTTTAAATATGTATTTAAAGATCTGAGTTCATTAAAATAATACTGTAGGTTGTAAATGTAAGTAAAGAGAAAACAAAAAGATAAAAGGGTAATTGGGTTTAAATGACATTGGTGATCTACTTGGTTTAGGTGCAAGAGAATTTCAGTACAAAAGGAAAAATTGTCACCAAAGGAAATGTTCATTAGAGGAGTTTGCACTCTGAATACTTAAGCTAACTTTGATCCTTAACTGCAATGTTATGGTATGTTTTAGTTTCCCTTTAATACAGCTTTAACTTGTAAGGCTAGTTTATAATTTACTAGTAGAGTCTTGCTCAATTAAGTTCATTCTTCTTGGCTGTTCCTTCTCTTCATGATGATGGCAGTTAATTGCACTAATGTATGTCAAGTATTCTTAAATGGAGAACATAATAACAAAAGCTGATTTTTTTTAACAATGTGAAAAGAGCACAACAAACTAAATGTCTCTGGAATTCTGATGGTGATAATGAAGTTTTAGTTGCATGCATGACATGCAATAACAGAATCATTGCTTACTCATTTGTAACAAAGAATACTTTCTTCAAAGACAAACTTTGCATATCAAAATAATACTTCACATTTAATTTAATCTTATCTGTTGTGACTAATGAATCAGTATTATCAAATTTGGCAGTAGTAGATTGTTTTTCTTATTTCATGAAGAGATTTGCAGATAATAAATTGGGTTATTAAATTGTGTCTCATGGGATTCAAGATTTAAAACATTTATGCTTTGGGGCGCCTGGGTGGCTCAGTTGGTTAAGCGACTGCCTTCGGCTCAAGTCATGATCCTGGAGTCCCGGGATCGAGTCCCGCTTCAGGCTCCCTGCTCAGCAGGGAGTCTGCTTCTCCCTCTCCCGCTCCCCCCTCTTGTGCTCTCTCTCTCTCAAATAAATAAATAAAATCTAAAATAAATAAATAAATAAAATAAAACATTTATGCTTTGTATTAATGGCTACAAATTAAAAACAGGAGACATTCTAATGTTGGAATAGATTGGTTATTTCATTAAACCTCCTTTCATAAATGGTAGACTAAGTTAAGCTATAACTGCATTGAAATGAAGAGGTAGAGCTGTACCTTAGAGAATTTAATTTATGTACAGTAAAACCTCACAAATTCAGATCAGGAGGAGAGCCAATGATGTTTTTAAAATATGAATAATGAAATATGAAAATTTAATGTGTCATATGTGGGTCCGTTATTAACTTGTAAGTACATATAATACTTACGAGGTTAGGGAATGGTCATGGAGGTCAAAACCTCTTCCAAGCTGCTTGTCTCATAGTTTGGAATTTGTGATTAGCATATACATTATCAGAGAGTACTTGTGATTTCTGAACTTTCTGAAACCAGTTTACTCCTATGAGTGCTAAGAATTTCCCTCTGCAATCAAGTTTATTGCTATTAATCTTATTAGCAGCTTATTTTGTTCTGGAGAACTAAAAACTAGCCAATTCAAATGTAAACTTCCATTTGGTTTCTATGATAATTTTGTTCACGTTAGAAATCAATGGAACTTCAATAATATTTTCATCTATGTCTCATAGTTAAAATTTCATTATCATCAGTAAACCCTTATTGAGTGCTCACGATGTCCCAGTGGCTGTACAAAGTATTTACATGTAAACTATCACTTAATCTTCACAACAGTCCTGGAAAACGCCCAAGTGTACATTATCATTCCTGTTTGACAGATGAGGACATTGAGTTTTAGGAGGTCATGCACTACTCCACTGGGTGTATTAGTTAAGCCACAGAGGAGAAATCAAATATCTGTCTTTTGGATTACACTGAGGTTTAACCACTCCATTATACTTCTGTGGATTGTGCAGACGGAATAGCAAGAATGGTGTTAAACTGTGGAAGAGAAGCCTCTAGCAAGTACGCAGATTGCATGGACTTATTAGCCAGTCCCAAGAAAAGGCAGGAATATTCAACTGTGAAGTGTGTTGGAAGAAAACAGCTCTGCCTTCTGCATCATAATTTGGTATTGGGGATACAGCACAGATAAAGCATATAAAATTTGCCGATGTGCAATTATGTATTTGCAAATCTATAAGGGAAATTTGCACACAGTGCCAAAACAAAACCACTTTGGGGGGAATATTATTTTGTGCCCCCTTAAAAACTGGAAACAAAATTTAACCAGCAGTTACTTGGAACTTGATAAAATCTATTAGGACACATACTAGATGTCTCTCTTCTCCAATGACAGATTTGTTTTTATCATCTTTTGTATTTTGCTCATAGTTGTGAATTTTTGCTCCCCCTTTTCCTCTAGGTAGGTAGGAGTAAAAAATTGTTGTGGAAATTATTAGCTTTGCAGATATTGTCACCAGGTTATATCTTGGCTTATGGAATTGTTTAAATCGTGTGGAGAGGAAATACATGTATGCATTTAGAAGATTGGTTTTTTTTTTTTTTTGGTTTGTTTGTTTTAGTTTTAAATTTTATTTTGTTATGTTAGTCACCATACAGTCCATCATTAGTTTTTGATGTAGTGTTCCATGATTCATTGTTTTCGTATAACACCCGGTGCTCCATGCAATATGTGCCCTCCGTAACACCCATCACTGGGCTAAGCCATCCCACCACCCTACTCCCCTCTAAAACCCTCAGTTTGTTTCTTAGAGTTCATAGTCTCTCACGGTTCATCTCCGTCTCCAATTTCCCCCACTTCATTTTTCCCTTCCTTCTCCTAATGTCCTCCATGCTATTCCTTATGTTCCATAAATAAGTGAAACCATATGATAATAGACTTTCTCTGCTTGACTTATTTCACTTAGCATAATCTCCTTCAGTCCCATCCATGTTGATGTAAAAGTTGGGTATTCATCCTTTCTGATGGCTGAGTAATATTCCATGGTATATCTGGAGCACATCTTCTTTATCCATTCGTCTGTTGAGGGGCATCTTGGCTCTTTCCACAGTTTGGCTATTGCAGGCATTGCTGCTATGAACATTGGGGTGCATATGGCCCTTCTTTTCACTACATCTGTGTCTGTG
Source organism: Phoca vitulina (assembly GCF_004348235.1). Classification (NCBI taxonomy): domain Eukaryota; kingdom Metazoa; phylum Chordata; class Mammalia; order Carnivora; family Phocidae; genus Phoca; species Phoca vitulina. Next base: position 21,369,032 of record NW_022589723.1, read on the forward strand.
GGGTAAATACCCAGTAGAAGATTGTATAAACATAATTAATATTATTTGGTAGTGAAGAGATTCTAAGTGGAGAGGAGTTTTTTAATGCTAAACAAATTAGTCAAAGAAAAAATACATAATTTTTATCAGTTTTGAAGTATAAAGCAAATGTCAATGAAATTATACTAAGTTAAATCTTATATCCACATTAAAATTATGGAATTTACATAGTAAAAAAGCACCAATACAATCACTAACTCTTAATATTAAGTGAGCTATGATGCACTTTATAGTCATGGTATCCTTTTCTTTGCCCTTATCATTCACAGCTAATTAATCACTGCTAATTCTGCCTTGAGTACAACAGAGGACTTAGAGACAGGTGTTACTTGAGCTGCGCTTTGAAGGAAGGGGCAGTTAGGATCAAATGGAAATTCAGGAGGAAAGAGAATAGATGGGGAAAATGATGAGAAGATATGGGACATCAGATATGTTGAGAAATTATAAGTAAGTTCGGTGGGTAGAGCATGAAAAACGTTGGAGGGTAGAGATAGAAGTTAAAGTCAGGATGAGATCTTCACTGGCCAAGAAAGTAACATTAATGAGTTGATACTTTTCTATGCTAATGAATGTGTAATAAGCAGTTGATGGTTTTCAAGCAGTAGTTTGAAATATTGTGGCCTAAAAATATTTTTAATAATAAAAATTTAAAAATAAAATTAAAATTAAGAAAATTAAAAATAAATGTTGAAATAGTATGGCCTGTGTTTTTAAAAGGTAACTTACATGATAATATAGAGGTCTACTGGAAGAGAGAGAAATGGAAGCAAATAGATAAACTAGTGCAATTCTTGAGGCAAATGAGGGTTAAGACTTGAATAAGGGATGTGGCAGTAGGAAGAGGCGAGGGACAGCAGATTTCATCATCTTGTCAAAGGAAGAATCCACAGAATTGTGGGAAGGAGAAGATGCTATGGATTGTGGCAGAGGTTGATAACTCCATTTGCTATCTAGATTCAGGGCTAAATAGTGATATTTTTTATTTCATTAGATTATATGTAAGAAAGAGCCAGAGAAATATTTTGAAATGCACCAAAAATACCATAGAGAAGTAGCAAAGTAAAATAAAAATATAGACTTCAGAAGAACCTGTGTAACTATTAAATAGATAAATATGCTTTGAGTTCTTTTTTTCTAGCATAGGATATCCATTATCTCCATAGGTAATGGTAAGTGCAACCAAATTTGGAACTAGCATATAATACACTATCAGCAAAACTTCTCAAACAGATCTCAGAAAATATCTCAAGCTCCAAAGATTGTCTCCTGCATAGTAGTAGAGCTTAGCAAGAAGTAGATCTTGAGATTTAAATTTAAAGAGGGACTATTGTATAAAATATGAAGCTAATAATTTGAACTGTAAATAATTTAAGGCAAAATTAATAAGCTAATACAAAAAAGACAAAATTAGCTATGAAGACATTTTCAATGCTAAGGAATTTTTGTTACTGTCAAAAAAAAAAAGAATGAAAAATATGGTTGAGAAACATAAACTCTATTTCTGATTCTGCCATTGATTTGTTTCATGGTGTAGGACACATTTCTTAAACTCTAATGTTCCTGAGTCTAAAATGAATGTAATCCGTTACCTTTATGTCTGTTCTAAGTTTCAAAAAAAAAAAAAAAAAAAATCATTGAATATCTTCTGCTTTATTGGAGAGATCATGAACTCTGGGAAAATAGCTCAATGCTTAAATTCTGATCACCAGTCGTTCACTTGTAAAATGAGAGTATTTATAGCCAAATACAGATTTTGTGAGAAATAAAATTTTAAAAAATTACATATTTGGTAGAATTCCCATTTATTTTATTGCAAAAGAGAAATGATTTTTAAAATTTTTGTGGTTACAAAAATAATCTTACTCAGCTTCACGGGGCTGTTTAAAGAAGAAAATGAAAGTTCTCATGTTTATGCATCATTTTTGTGAAGAAAATAAAAAACATAAGAACCCCCCCCAAGCGTTACAAATTTTCAATAGTGGGGTGTATTTTTTTCTAGCTCATATTTTCTGCACATATAAGCATAGGTATTCATTTAATAATGTTTATTATACACATATTAAATATACATACATTGATATATTTTTATAAAATATTTAATCGTATTATGTATACTGATTTGTAATTTGCTTTCTTCATGTAACACTTCCTGATAGGCATCTTATTGTATCAATACAAGCAAATCTATCTTGTTCTTTCTGATAGTTGCATATTATTCTGTGGCTTCATATAACATCAGGATGATGCAGCCCAGAGAGGGGACTCCTGGGATACAGGATAGAAGGGAGTGGGAGTAACACAGGTATTGGAATTGCATAAGCATTGGAAGCCCATAGAGAGTCATTAGATGACTTTTGAAAAACAGGCTTAAACAAGTCTGAATATTTTTAATCATTTTTTAATGTTTTCTAATCTGAATTTTTTTCAGTAAAAAAATTTATTTTAATGAAAATTTCATTATTAGAAAAGTTAAACATCTCTTTTCCTGTTTTTAAGCTTTTGTGTTTTTCTTTTTAAATTGACCATTCAGGGACGCCTGGGTGGCTCAGTTGTTAAACATCTACCTTCAGCTCAGGTCATGATCCCAGGGTCCTGAGATGGAGCCCCGCATCAGGCTCCTTGCTCAGTGGGGAGTCTGCTTCTGTCTCTGCCTGCCACTCCCCCTGCTTGAGGTCTCTCTTTCTCTCTCTGACAAATAAGTAAATAAATCTTTAAAAAAAAATTAAAAATAAGATAAATTGACCATTCCATTAGCCATTTTTTCTAATCATTTTTTTCCTATGGATATATAACAGTTCCTTTTATATTAATATTATTCATTTTTTGTATATATTGTGTGTGTTTTTCTACTGTGTTGTTTTTATTTTAAATGGTGGCTTGATTGGGTTTAGGTTTTGCCATGTTGAGGATTTAATACTAGCGATGAGACCCCTTAACCCATAGTTTCTCAAGAATGAAAATCACACTTGTCATTGATTGGTTATGCAATTGAGAAAATCCTGAGATAAACATCTAATTTTTAGATTCCTTGTTTTGAAGTTATCTCATTAAAGCTTCCATATTAAAGGGAAAAAATATTTTAGAAGTCACTTTTAGAGTCTTATGGTAATTACAACTATTAATTGGGGTGCACAGCTTATCTCTTCCATCAGTTGATATTTTCTTTTAAAGATTTTATTTATTTGTCAGGAAGAGAGAGCACACAAACAGGGGGAGCGGCAGGCAAAGGGAGATGCAGGCTCCCCCCTGAGCAAGGAGCCCGATGTGGGACTCGATCCCAGGACCCTGGGATCATGACCTGAGCCGAAGGCAGAGGCTTAACCGACTGAGCCACCTAGGCGTCCCAGTCAATTGATATATATATATATATATATATTTTAACTCCTTTAATTTCTTATGATATACACATGTGTTTACCAGGAAACTGTGTTGGATATGTGATGATCGCTCCCCTAGAAGCATTAACTGATTTACCTAGAGACAAAGACTGAGAGCCTGAGAAGCTAGACAGAAAGTAGCAGCTGAAAAACTGAGAAAGCTGAACACAGGAACAGGAGAATAATTGAAATTCAGGCCATGTGAAGTGGTGGGTCCAGGTGAACATCTCAAGCATACAACTGGGCCTATGAAGGGTTACATGCTAGGAGTGAGTATGAGTAAAATCCAGACTTACTTTGAATGAACTCGGTCCCTAAATGGATAAAGGTCATCTCTCTCAAACCCTAAAACACTTCTGCCAGAAGAAAAATAAATCCTTTCTGAAGAATACTAACATCATAGGGATACTTAAATTGTATATACATTTTTCACAAACAAAAAGTCTTTCATTCAATCAAAAATAAGCAGACAGTATAAGAGATTAATACAATAGAATTTAGAGACTCAAATGTTATAATTGTGATGAATATATTTAAGAAATTAACAAAAAGGAAAAATTCAGCTATGAACTTGAAACTACTGAAAGGATCAAATAGAAATTCTAGAACTGAAAACTACAACAAATGAAATTAATAATATTGGATTTAACAGCATGTTATCCACAAATGAAGAGAAAATTAGTTAACATGAAGATAGTAAGAAAAAAATAGCCAGAATGATATTCAAGGACACAAAAGATGTAAAATAAAGATTATTTATCAAAATTAACTATATAGTGGGGTATAAAGAAAATCTCAACAAATTTCAGAAGATCAAAATCATTCAAAATGTGTTCTTTGACCATAAGCTAAGGAGAAAACAGCAACAAAAAGATATTAGGAAATCCAAATAGCTGAAGTTAAGAATCAAGATTAGACAACATACGATTTCACTTACATATGGGATCTAAAAAACAAAATGAATGAATAAACAAAAAGCAGAAACAGACCTATAAATAGAACAAACTGATGGTTCCCAGAAGGGAGGGCGTTGGGGGTAGGCAAAATGGGTGAAGGGGACTGGGAGATACAGTCTTCCAGTTATGGAATAAATCATCACAGGGATGAAAGGTATAGCATAGGGAATATAGTCAATGATATGTAATAGCATTGTCTGGTGAAAGATAATAGCTACAGTTGTAGTGACCAAGCATAGCATAACATATAGAGATACTGAATCCTTATGTTTTACACCTGAAACTAATGTAACATTATGTGTCAACTATACTTTAATTTAAAAAAAAGATATTAGGACATTAAAATTGCAGACTTCCCAAAATAGAAAAATATGAAAATTAAAATTTTGAAATAGTTTGATTGGATTAATATAAATATACAATAAAATATTTTTTAGGACATGGCTAAGTGCAGTTCCTGAAAGAAATTTATACTTTAAATACACATAAGAATGGAAGAAAGCCCCCAAATTAATTACCTAAGTATCTTAAGAATTTACAAAAGAAACAACATATTAAACTCAAAGAAAATGAAGAAATAATGAAGAGCAAAAATTGTTGAAATAAAAAACAAACACATAGTCATGTAACTACCAACATTAAGATATAAAATATGTTTATAATGCCAAAAATTTCTCCACACTCCTTTATAGTGAGCCCCTCTTCACACAAGCCATGGCAACTACTGATACATTTTCTCTTTCTGTCTTTTCAATAGTGTATTGGAATCATGGTATGTAGGCTTTGGAGCCCAGCTTCTTTCATTCAGCATAACTCATTTGGTACTCCTCTGCATTGTTACATGTATTATATTTTATTCCTTTTTATTGCTTAGTAAATTCCATTCTATGAATCTATCACTGCTGATTTATCCTTTCGTCAGTTGAAGGACATTGATGTTTGCAGTTTTTGGTGATTAAGAATTAAGCAACGTGTACAGTGTTTGCTATAAATAGAGTTTCATTTCTCTTAGATAAATACTTAGGGACTGCTGGTTAAATGTATATTTAACTTTATAAGAAACTGCCAAATTGCTTTCCAATCTGAATCGAACATTTTGTTTTCTCAGCCAAAATACATCAGCGTTCCAGCTTCTCTGCAACCATGCTAGCCCATGGTATTGTCAGATTTTGTTTTGTTATGTTTCATTTTGTTTTTAAGTTGTTCTAGTAGACATATAGTGGTATCACATTATAGTTTTACTTTGAAAGTACCTAATGGTAATGTTGAACACATTTTCATGTTCTTAGTTTTCATCTAATTATCTTCCTTTCTGAAGTGTAATTCAAATCCTTTGCCCATTTTTTTTATTAGGTAATTTTTTTATTATTGAGATTGGAGCATAATTTATATATTTTGGATAAAATTCCTTTATCAGATATGTGTTTTGCAAACTGTTTTCTCCTATACTGTTGCTTATATTTTCATTTTCTCAACAGTACTTTTTGAAGAACAGACTTTAATTTTCATAGTCCAATTTATCAATATTTTATGATTTGCACTTTTTGCATCAAATCTAAGTAACCATTGCCTAATACAAAGTCATAAAGATTTTCTACTATATTTTGTTTTAGAAGTTTTATAGTTTAAGGTTTTATATTTAGGTATGTGATCCATTTTGAGTTAATTTTTTGTATGTTGTAGAGTATGGGTCGAGGTCTATTTTTTTTGCATATGGACATCTAGGACAACTTGTTGAAGACTACCATTTCCCCATTGAATCACTGGAACATCTTACTGAAAAATAATTAACCTTGTATTTGAAGATGAATTGTCTTAATTACTATATTTCATAGTAAGCTATGAAGACAGGTGATGTAAATGCTTCAGCTTTTTTTAACATTACTTTTTGTTCTTCCTGGTCTTTTGCCTTACCATGTAAATTTTAGAATTACTTTGTCAGTTTCCACAAAAAAATCCTGCTGGATTCTCATTGAGATTCATTGAGTCTATAAATCAATTTGGGAAAATTTGACATTCTAACAATATTGAATATATCCATCCACAAGTACAATATATTTCTCCATTTATTTAGGTTTTATTTGGTGTCTCTCCTCAACACTCTGTAGTTTTCTTCATATAAATCTTGTACATATTTTCTTAGATTTATACCTAAGTATTTCATAACTTTTGGTGATATGATGAATGATACTGTTATTTAAGTTTCAGTCTCCAATGGTTCATTGCTAGTGTATAGAAATACAATGATTTGGATATTGACTTTATTCCATGATGATGCTGGACCAAGTTAGTGGCTTTTTCTCTAGTGGTTTTTTTTGGGGGGGGCAGAGAGGACTTCTCTGCATAGATAATCATGTCTGAAAATAGAATTTTATTTCTTCCTTTGCTATCTATATGCCCCCTTTCTTTTTTTTTTTTTTTTTTAAGATTTTATTTATTTGAGAAAGAGCAAGCACAAGCAGTGGGGAGGGGCAGGGGGAGTGGGAGAAGCAGACTCCCTGCTGAGCAGGGAGCCAGACATGGGACTCAATCCCAGAACCCTGAGATCATGACCTGAGCCGAAGGCAGACGCCCAATCGACTGAGCCACCCAGGCGCCCCTATATGCCCCTTTTCTTATTTCTTTTTCTTGTCTTTTTTCAATCTTTAGGAATGCCAGTATAATGTTTAATAGGAGTAGCAATGTAAATATCACTGCTTTGATTTCAATCTTAGTATGAGACCATTAAGTATAATGTTTGTTGTAGGTTTTTGTACATTCTCTTTATAAGGTTGAGTTCCCTCTAATTCCTAGTTTTCAGAATTTTGTTTATCATGAATGAATGTTAAGCTTTGTCACATATTTTTTCTATGTCTATTGAGATGATAAGTTTTTCTATATAGTCTGTTAATACAATAAATTACATTGATTCGTTTTTGAATGTTGAACCAACATTGCATTTTTAGGATAAACCTCTCTTGATCATGATGTATTATCTTTTTTATATATTGCAGGATCAAATTTGCCATTTTTTACCAAGGAATTTTGCAACTGTTCTTATGAGAGAGATTGTTCCTTAGTTTTCTTTTTGTATAATGTGCCTTTTTTAATATCAGAGCATTATAAAGTGAATTAATATGTTCTTCATTCTTGATTCAAAAAATTAAAATAATCAATTTCCTTCTTTTATGAGCTTAAAGCACTCTCATTATGTTCTATCACTTACAATTTTGTTGCTACATAAATATTACATAAAAAATAATATGCTACAAATTGTGTGATGTTACTGGCTATCCATAAGTGAAAACTTTTGAAATAAATTACTTGCCTATGCTTATTTTTATATCCATAGAATAAAATTTAATGTTGAAAACTAATTTGCATATATTCAGGTTATATTAATTTTTTTGATCATAGAAAGTGTTCTGAGTTTAAATACTTGATAAATATACAGATTCTGCATGTAAGTTTTAAAATATCAATTAACATTATTAGACAAATTGATAGATGGCAGTTCGTAAGGGATATCTGATGAAACACACCTGCTTTTGGTGGAAAGTTGGGCTAGAATAGTTTTAGGTAGTGTCAGTGTTTTGTTTTTCTTATTTGAGGTCATATTGAGGTCATATTAACTTAGGTAACCCTTTCTATCCCATTCAGGATTGGTATTACTCTTTCTTGATTTAAACTCAAAAATATAAATGAATGTGAGTGCTGTTTTTATTCCTTAACATATATTTTTTTGTTTCTTAGTATATATTATTTTTTGTATGTATGTATAAAATATTTGTTAGAACAGAAAATACTTTCAGTCTTAACATATTGACATGTGGTGTTTTCAATATAATGAAAAGACTTAGTCATCGTATTCATTGGGCTTATATTATTACTAGGAGCCTTATCGTAAGATTGAAAACACATATGAATAGAATGTAGCAATAGGAATCTTAATCCTAAAGTTTATTTGATCTAAAACACAGACGTGCTTGGGAATTCTGAAGTCTTGATGAATGGGTCACCAGTGGTCCATTTTACCAGAGAAGTGAGGAGTCTTTCTGAAATAATTTATTTTAAGCAAATAAAGAATGGAAGCACTCAAGCATGCTTTAAGGAAAATGGCTAACAGATGAATGTAAGGTGTTGTTTTGGGTATTACGTGGTGTCTGGTACTCGGAGTCATATGCCCTATCTTCAAAATTGAGCTATATGAAAATAGAGTGATAAAACTAAAAGGGCTCTTTAGAACAAACAAACACATAGCGTGAGACATCCATCAGGAACTCGAGGCACCACTGCTTTGTACTAATGTTACAGAGTCTGTTTTCCCAGCACCAAATAATTGTGTTTATTTCCACACTCTGGTATGTAGCTTTGCCTCTACCTGTGAAAGCTTATAAAGGAAAATCTCATAAATAAAAGTATTTATGAACTATATAACAATTACTGTGGCATATATGTCAAGTGTGGTATTTCATTTTTTAGACAGATTTCTCTTTTTGATGTACTCAAATATGTGTTTGGTTTTAGGTTTCCTCAAGAACTGAACATGGGAAAAATAAGTGCTGAAATTATGTGGACCCTTTTTGCTCAAGATATGAAATATGCACTAGAAGGTAATTACAAATATTTATACTTCTTAGAACACATGTTTTAGGCAAATTGTGATTTTGTGTTCTTGACTTTAAGTGTAAAAATTGATACATTAAAGTGTTGTTGTGATTAGTTCTAAAACTTATTTCCACATTGTAGGAAAATAAAGGTTTCCAAGTCTTTGAAAAGTCCTCAAAAACATACATTTTTAATCAAGTCATCTAAGCTGCAGGATCATAATAAGTATTTCACTCATAGGCTAATGCTCAGATGCAGGGATACCTTATGGCAGTTCACTTACCAAAGCAGACCATATTGAAGGCATGAGTAGGTAGAATTTGTCTAGACAGACTTGAAAATTGTATCCATGGCTATAAAAGTTAAAATCTGACCAAAGTTTTCAAAAAGACAGTGGCAGGGCTCTTTGCCAGAAACACTGTTCTCAATAAGTCCAAATCTTACAAGGGAAATAGAGCTCTTTAAAATAGAACTCTAGGGACACCTGGGTGGCTCAATAGGTTAACCTTCTGACTCTTGGTTTTGGCCGGGGTCATGATCTCAGGGCCATAAGATCCAGCCCCTAATCTAGTGAGGTAAACTCTGCACTCAGCATGGGTCTGCTTGGGATTCTTTTCCCCTCCCTCCCCCTGCCTCTCTGTTCCTCTCCCTATATTTCTCTCTATATATATATCATAATTAATAAATAAATAATAAATAAATAAATAAATAAATAAATAAATCTTAAAAAGAAAAACCAAACCAAACCTCTAAGTTAAAAATTCTATCAATATCCTTTGAGCCGTCACACAGTGCTTAGAGTTAAAAAACCAGAAACCAGTGTAGGTTTCCTGTCCTCTAGTAACTTACAGTCTAGAAGAAAATTTTCTTTGCATTCAACAATATATTTTGAGCCCGTAGATGCTAAATGTCTATCATTATACTCAGTGTGGGGGATAGAGCAGTGAACATGACAACCATGGTCCCTGTCCTCAACAAAATTATGGAGGGTAGCCACATGAGGTGATTAAGGTTAATGATGATAGAATGTCTGGAGGAAAAGCATCTAAATCAGATTTGGGAAAGGGAATAAGGCAGACTTTCTAGAGGAACTTCCTCTGAGGAAGTGTTATCTGACAAAGACCTGAGGGATAAGTAGGAGTTAGTTCTGGGGAGAGATGAGCAAGAAGCGTCTCTGTCTTGTCCTGGCAGAGGACAGAACATTGGCAATGAGGGTGAGCACAATGTACATTGGAGAAAAGCACACTCAGCAGGTCCTATGAGCAAGAGGTAGCAAGAAGAGAGGCTGGAGACATTGGCAGGGACCAGCAGGCAGGAGCTGGTGGGCCATGGTGAGGAGTTTGACAAGAGACAGTATAGGGATTTCAGAGGTACATGTCCTGTTCAGATTTGCAACTTAGAAAAAGCATTTTGACCGTAACATGAAAATTAGATTAATAGGGTAGGACTGGTTCAGAGTTCATGCTCATTGTATCACTGGGTTTTTTGTTTGTTTGTTTTGTTTTCTGGCATTGCTAAAATGTAAACATGATGCTGGGGGACACGGAGGGAACATACAGACATTTTCATTATTTGAAAGAGGCACACAGTAGATTTTAATATCTGGTTTTCTGGTAAAGCCTGGGTCTCCCACCCACAAATACAGAGGTTTTCTGTCTTTAAACATTAAACCAGACTGTTGGGAGGTGCAAACTCCTCATTTTGCAATGAGATATTTGTTCTCCATTGTATCAGCCAGCCCTGTTCTCTCTACCTCAACCTGGGCCTCCCACCCACCACATCCTTTCATACCACTCTGCTACGTTGTCTCTCTGAAATATAGGAGTCTCCTTAAGTCAGATGAGAAGCACCAATACATTAGACCAATAATTTTCTTCAGCTAGCATGTGCCCCCTTAGTCCTACCCCTTATCTTCCCCCACCCGCCTCAAATGTCTCTCAGGCATCTTGAACTTTATAAGATCAACAAAGAATTCCTGATCTCCCCTATCAAAACCTCCTTCTTCCTCCTGCACATATTGCAATATTGGCATGACCATTCATCCAGTTACTCAAGTCAGACGTAGCATTTTTGTGGATTCATTTCTTTTCCTCAGCACATTCTGAGTTCTTTGAGCTGTTCCAGTGCTGCTCTATTCCCTTGACTTCTCTTCCCACCAGTCTTCATAGGCAGCCACATGGGGCTCAGTTTAATGTCATCCTCTCAGGATCCAAAGTCACTGCCAGGAATAACCTTATTTTAATTGGCTGTGTAGCACCTAATTGCTATCTTTTATTTGTGTGTTTATGCCTGTGCATTTGATTGCTTCTTAACAGTCTGTCTTCCTCACCACAATGTTAAGGTTTTTGCCTAGAATGATGCCTACAAAATAGAAGCTACTTAGTAACTACTTGTTGAATAAATGAAGACTTTCCTGGGTAATCCCAACTCAGTGGAGTGGTGAGCAGAGGAGGAGACTTCCGCTTGTGATCTTCTTGGAACATTCCAAGAGGTCAGCACCTTTGTGCGTCGTCATTGTCACCTGTAATGTGAAAGGTTCACATTAGATCAGAGGGTTGGGCCACGGGCAGGGAGGCTCCCGCCCATGTTTTGGAAGAATCTGATTATTTAGAACCATCCCAAGGCAGCGCTGTCTGCCGGTACACATTTTGTTTAGGTCAGTCCTCTCTTTGCTTATGTAGTAACATTTGTGTAACTATTGGATGTTTTATGCTACATTTACTTTTAAAAATAAGTAGTTATTTTAGAGAACTAAGCACACTATTTCTGTTAAGGAATTTAATCTCAAAAATTTAATATTTGTTGGAAACAGCAATGAAGATAGGAATGCTACAAGTGTCTGTAACTTTGCTTAGATGTTTACTGATTATAGAGTAATAATTTTGTGTAAGAAGGGTATCCCAAAATGCTGAGATTGTATCATCAAAAATCAGGTCTAAGATCAAGAGTAAATAATTTTGCAGTTATCTGAGCTTTTTTTGAGATAAGACTCTCCTTTTTCAAAAGAATTTTTTATTTGACTTTTTAAAATAGTTTTAGTGAGAGGTATTTCACATACCATACAATTCAACCAACTTAAAGCGTACGATTCAGTAGTTATTACGTTTGCACATTCACACACATTTTCAAGAAGGCATGAGAAATATATTGAGGGAGTAACTTGGATTGCAGTTTATGATTCATGCATCTTCTTCTTCCACCAGAAGAGAAGACTTTTGAGTGCAAAGATTGTTTTTTCCATCTTTGTATTTATTGAACCATAATAGAAACTCACATGTGTTTGTTTACTTGAAGTGAATTGCAAATGGGACAATCCTGTGCAAAGAATCTTGGAGACAAGGACAGAATACTTACCCTGTTCAAACTAGACATTCGTGGTTATTGCAAGTCAGGAGGCAGCAAGAGATCTGAGTCTGGGAAACCCAACTTCAGAAAGCTTTATCACACATGGGCTGTGGAACCTTGGGCAATTAATGCTTCTTCAAACCCTGATTTTCTTTTCTATAAAAAAGAAGGCCATAACTGAACTGATGAATCATTGAACATTATATTAAAAACCATACTATACCTTGGCTCATCGAATTTAAATAAAAAAAAGAAGGCCATAGAGAGTCCCCAGCTTGGTGTGAGGATCGCATGACATGTTAAATGCACTTTGCAAACTGGAAAGCACTATGCTAATGGGACGGGACTATGATTATTTTTATATAAGCAGGGAAAGATCTGTCAAAGTCTCAAAGCAATCTTCTTCAGGGGTCATTCAAGGTTTAAACCCTTAGGAGAGTGTTCACAAATGCATGTGAATCTGTTCACTTTCTCTCCCTTCTTCCTTTTCACTATTTCAATCTAATAGGTGGTTTCAAGAAATGTACTGCACCCTTTTTTAAAATGTGGCATAAATAATAATTACTAGAGAAAATGAGGACTAAGAGTACATCACAGAGTAGAGGGCATATACCTAAAAACATTCATCTGGCAGGCTCTTGTTCACATTGATAGTAATGTTCTGACTCTCCCTATTTGCCTTCTAGAATGTTGTTAAAATTAATTGACTATGGAGTAGTGCTTTGGACCGTTGACCTAGAAAGACTCTGTGTTGTTACATAATTTGGGCTCCATAGTTCATCTTGTGACTAAAGCAGCTGAGTCCAACTTGTGAGCAACCTGTGATAAAGTCAGGTCGACAGAGAGGAGCCAGCTAGAACTTCGAGACTTGTAGCTGTTGGCAGCTTTTTGCTTTACTTCATGAACTCATCAACTCTGTAAAAGAAATAATCTAATTTAAAATGAAACAACTTTTCCCCAGTTTTACTCAATCTGTGTAAGCCAACTTGTTTTTTAACATTTGACCACCTTGCAAGTGTGATAGACAGTAATTCATTTGATCACTGTGGTGATAACTTATTGAATAAAACCAGGACAAATTATTTTACCAATTAAAAAAAAAGATGTACTTTCTGTGCAAAAGGAAGCACAGGAAGGGGGGGAAATTGTTAAACAAAATTGGTTTTATGGAATTTTTTCTAAATATTTTAAAAACTGTTGTAGTCTTTACCCTGGCAGGTACAAATGTAGGTTTTGCAATAATTTAGACCTAGGTCTGAGTTCAGGCTCTGCTACTTTCCATTAACTTCTTAGCTCTGATTTTGTATAATTTATTAAAGTCAGCAAGCCTTACTTTCCACATTTGTAAACAAGGGATAAAAATACCTACCCTATAAATTATTGTAAGGAGAAATAATAAGACAGAGATGGGGTGAGGGGGAATGGTTCCCTAGCACATAATACATACTCAACAAATACTAGCCATTATGACAACCTTGAGGATTACAATTTAGTAAACAAGAAGTTGGAAATGATTTATAATACCACTAAAATATCCAGATGCCTATAAGTTACTGAAATGTTTAATTGGTAATTCCAATTGACTGCAGACATTGTGTTTGTCATCTTGATATCCACAGAATTTGGTTGCCTGCCAATTGTTAAATCAGGACAGTCCTGTTCAGGGCACTGATTGTATAACATATGTCTTTGTCTTCAAAGTCTTTATTAAGAGCAAACTCTGCTAGGCCCCAAGATAGCAGCCAGATGGTAGATGGGGTCCACAAGGATTCAGGTGGTTTCTAATTAATAGTTCTGTAAAAAGAGTGTTTGGGATTCTTTTAAACACTGATTCTTAAATTGGGATTTGTGGCTGGTTTTCAAGTCATATCCTGAAATTGCATCCACATTTAGGAAGGGGTGGGATGGGAAAGAGGTGTCTAAGGCATTTGTCACACTCTCAGATGAATCTTTGAATAGAAAAACAAAGTCACTGAAAATAAATTGGTTAAAAATTACTGTTTTACTTTAATTACTTAGGCCAAGATAAAATTATTTATAATATGGAACACCCAGTCGTCTTTCACCTGGCATTAGTAAAGTCTCCCATATCAGTGCTCCTCAAACTTTAGTTTCCCAGTGGTCTCTTGGGAATCTTGTTAAAACACAGATTTTGATTGAGTTGATCTTTGGGGGAGGTGGGATTCTCTTAATTTCTAACAAAATCTGAGCTGATGCCAGCCAACTGGTGGGTGTACCACACACTGAGGATAGCAAGGCTTCAGTGCTGTTAACATAACGTGATAGTTCTGGACGTTCTGCCTTTTTATTACTGATCTTTGTTGTCTGCTACTTAGTAACCATGTTGGACCTCATCAATAGTGGAAGATTCTCAGATTGCTTTTGTAGTTTTTCAGCGTATCGTCATCCTAGTAAGCACAACTAGTACCATTAGTTTTTTTTCACACTTTCCCTGCACTATCTTCTTTTATAAATTCAAATATTTTCATATTGAACACCTTCTGAGAGTTCTTTACTCTCTTTATATTTATTGTGAAGGCCTTCTCTCAGAGAAGTACAATCTCTTTCTATTGCCCTTTGCCCAAATATGGGTGTCAGGCCACCCTGACATTTAAGAACATTGTCCTTGACATTGTAGCCACAAAGACAATGAGAACACAAAGGCATGGTTACATCTTTAATGGTCTTGTTGACTGCCTTGACTATACCAGAACTGACTTGTTGCCCCATGAATTTCTTTAGCCTCACTTAAAGTATTCTCCTATATAACATCTTTCTGGTCTACCTCCTACTTGGTCTACCTCAAACTATTATTTCATACTTGTCATCTTTCTGGTCTACTTGTCAGCAATTTTCTGCTGATTTTCAAGTCTACCCTCACAAATCACTGGTTGTCAATTTATGTCGGTCCTCATTTTTTAGTAGACAAGAATGGTTTCTTACTAATTTCTACAGTGAATAAAATCTCCCTAGAAACAACGTATTTCTTTTTTCTCCTATTTTCTACTTTCAATCTTCCTTAACGTTATTTGAATGACAAGAGATTAAAGCTATACCTATGTACACTTCAAAGACTGGATGGAGGAGCAGAGATTGAAAGCACTTTGTAAAGGATCTCTCTGGCCTCCCTTTCTTACAGCAATAATAGTCAACCTATTTGGTGGTTTTTTTTGTTTGTTTTTTTCCATTTTTCAACATTCCTCAGAGGTACAGAAACTCCCATGAGTAACAGGAATCTTGGTGTTCCTTAACAAGGAGAGATGGCAGGTGGCTTTCCTTCAGCCTCTTGAGAATTATCAATATTACTCTTGTCCAGAAACAGACAATTTTTCAGTTATTCAAAGAAATAGCACAGTGTGTATTTGTGAAAATATTAGCTTTTAATGGTTAATATCTTGTAACTGAAAATAAAAATTCTATCCTGTATTTCATATGACTTATAAGTCATTTTCCTATTCTAAAAGCTATTTGTTAAGATTTAGGCACTTTGGCAATGACTACCAGAATGCCACAGAGACAGTTAAACATGACTTGAGGACACTTCCATGTTCCTGATATTATAAAATAGCATAATAATCATTCCAGGTGCCTAAGTTAAAAATTGGGAAGTCATGGTTGACTTCTTTCTTTCCTCAGCATCTAATTACCAAATATATAGTATAAGCTCTATATCTAAATTCTCCTCCATAATTTTCTTTTCTATGCTTCTTACCATTGTCCTTGTTTAGACACACATCTTTCCTGCTTCCACTTTCATTGATAGGGTTCTTCCTTTGTAGATGCCTCCCTGACCATTGGATAAAGTCCAAATTCCATAGCCTAGCCTGGACTGGTACCTTACTCTCTGTACCTGATTTTAGCCCTAGTGTTTAATGCCTCCCCCACACATAGACTATATGCCCTAGCTGCATCCAAATATTTGACATTTCTCTGAAATTCTCTTATAAGTTTCCACTTCAAGACAATGTGCATAATGCACATCCACTCCTGCCCACACTTTTCCCTACTTGCCATCCCTAGCAAAGACTCATGTATTCTTCAGAGTTCAATTCAAAAGTTACTTCTTACATTAAGTCTTCCCTGAGATTCTCAGAGAGAAATAAGGACTTCCTCCCTATTCTATAATACTTCCTATTATAACATTTGTTCTTGTGTTACACTTCACAAATACATGACTCACTGTACCCTGAGCTCTTATTCTTCTTTGTTCAAATCTCCCTACTCTCCCCATTCTCTGTCATTTAATAGAAATGCTCTGAACTAATGAATGCACAAATGAATATACACCTATGTTTACAAACAGGCAAAAGCATAGCTATATGTTTCATTCCCAAATGCTCATTTCCAGCCATAATTCCATATAATCACCCAAGCCTGATGCAATCTACTCAAACAAAGGAGAACATTTCCCAACAATTATTTTCACCATACATTGTGGTTGCAGCAGTTCTAGGAAGTGTTTAATAATCATAGATGTGGAAAAAAAAAAAAAAAAACCCTAAATACTTTCATTTACCCGCAGAAACTCTGTGTGTGTGTGTGTGTGTGTGTGTGTGGTAAGAGAAGATGGTATGTTTACAATGATGTTCAAGCTATACTTCCTTGATAAATTGTAATATATTCCTTCCAGTCATACCCTGTTTACCAGGACCACCTTCATTTTTGTGACATGTTACTAATTTGTATTAACCTATCTTCACATGGAATTCCAAATCTAGATTAATGGACAACAAATGAAAACAAAACTACAACAAATGATCACTAATTCTTGGTGCTCATTACTGCAAAGAGACAGCTCTATTCATTTAAATTTTCAGTGGCAGTTCACATGAGTCACCCAAAAACTGAGATAGGATTTCTGGATTAATACATCAGTTTAAATGGGACAGTTTATTTGAGAGATCTTGTGTTATATTTGCCCCTCAATCCCCCCAAATAAAGGCAAGAACAAAATATATTATGTGTTATATTTGCCCCCACACCCCCAAAATAAAGGCAAGAGGAAAGTGTATTTATTGGTATTTAAGTTTTCTGGATTCACTGGGCCAGTGGTTCTCAAAATATGGAGCCTAGCAGTCTGTTTTTTAAACAAGACCTCTAGGTTATTCTGATGCATGCTACAGTTTAAGACTATCATTTTTTTAATTTATAAGAGAAAGAAGAATAGAAGAAAAAATAATAATTAAAAGGAGAAGAGAATTAAAAAATAATTCTCAAGGAAATGAAAGGAGAAAGTCCAAGTCAAGTCCATTAGCCTGAAACTCAATAGGAGAAAAATGACAAGGAAGATACTGATAACTCAGCCAAGAAGGCCTATAACTCTTATGTCAAGAAAATTCCATGGAGTATTCAGTAATATAAAGGAAAATGAACCTCTGTTATAAATGAATGAAAAACTTGCTTATTTTGTTTAATCTATTCAAAAGAAAAGTAGAAACACATATTGCATTCATGTCAAGCCATTTTTCTTTTTTTTTTTTTTTTTTTGCCTTGGAATCATATTCCAATGAGAGCAAATAAATTTCCTCTAATATTTACATCTTTTTTAAACTATTTATTACTTTGAATAGAACAAAACTCAATGCATTTTGAAACAGTTAATGCTTTTTTATACCATAATGCTGCAAAGCCAAATGTTATAGAAGGTGGATGACTAGCTTTACCATTTATTTATGTTTTATTGATCTTACCAGTGTGACTTTAACTGGTGATTTCGGTAAAACTTTGCCTAACAGTATTTTACATATTTAACTGTTCAGTGTGCTTCAGTGTATGTTTAACAGAGTAAACCTTTTCATGGTTTTTAAGTAGAATGCATGATCTTACTAATGGCATTCTCGATTATATGACATTATGAACTCTGGGGCAAAGGACCATATTGACCATGTTCAGTCTTTAACATAAGCCTAGCAGCTATAGGTGCTTAATAAATAATCATTGAATGAAAATCTCAGACAGACAAAAACTGTATATATGCATGTGTGTGTAGGTTAACTACATAATTCAGAATGATTTTCGTCTTGATTAGAACCAGGGATTGCACTTTGCTAAAACTTTCTGTATGGTTTCAGGAACATTCTATATTAAAGTATATTCCTCATCAGTTTAATTGTTCATATTGGTATTTGGAAAATAGCAGAGTAAAGCTTCAGTTCATCAGGATGCCCTTAATCAGATACGCCTTTGAGATTCAATTGTTAACCAAATAACATAGACAATAATCTAATATATAATGATCTGTTTTACATTAGCAAGCACAGCACACAAAACATGGTAAAACTCTGAGATAGAGTCAAATTTTAGCCATCAAACAGATTTTCACAGGCTGGTTAATAAAAATCAACTGTCAAGCTATATAATCTAAAGTCTAAAAACATTCCATTAAATCTCCCATGGCATTTAATGGGGAAATAGAGATCAGTGCGAGTAACTGTTGAAAACCAGGGCAAGACCAAGGTAGACAAATGTATTTCAGCCCCACCTTCCTGTGCTTGTTCTTCTCCCTCTGCTCTTTCCTTCCTACTCCTACCTGTCCCTCCCCCCTTCTTTATCATCTTCTTGAAGATATTGATACACTCGGGGTACACTTAGGGCTTTCCAGCAGATTGAATTTACTAAGGTGTTTGGGATATCTTAGATAACCCTTCCAAAAGATCTGAAATCAAAATAAGGAAGGAAACACATTAAAATTAAAAATTGGGAGGGGTGGGGATGGTAAATAAATCCTGCTTACAAGGTGAGCTGGGAATGGCCATAAAATGGAAACTGAAAATGAAGCTTATAAACCCTTTGCTTTTCACCTTCTAAATGTAGTATTTCTCAGACATTTAGGGGATTCTTGCCTATCAGTGTTAGTTCAAATGACCTAAACTGGGAAGCAAGGAGCCCCTTTCACAGTTACAGTAAATGCATTTCAGTTTCCTCCTCTCTGGTAGTACCCCCCCCCCCAACAATTAAGTTGAAACTACATGTTTTGTATTTCTGGAGAAGACCAAGAGTGTAAAGTGTGTGTGTAATTAATCTAGAACATGCTGACTAAAATACTTAGCTTCAAAATAACAAAGAAAAAGAGGCATTTAGGAGTGTTTGTAATGCTATTATTCATCTTAACCTTTAACCGTCTACTAACTTGCCTTATAATCTATTTTGGTAAAAAATAATTAAAATATATTGACCTGAGTAATATACTGTGTTCCTTTGATAGAAATGAGTGTATTAGAGTAAAACCTAATTAAATGGTCCACCACTATCTCTGGGTTCACAAATCTCCAACTCAAAAAGTAATCACATAGCAAAAACAGGTCTACACTAACTTAGACTGTGGATGTGACCTCACTAGCCACACAAGCAGATCCATTTGTCGGACATACCCCATGTGTGTTCTGAAATTAAGTTCAGTGGTTTTTAAGCCTGTCTTTTAAGTTTAGCAAAATCCCAGGTAAATGGAAATGAGTCCCCCAGAGCCCACTGACTGGTTTTTAGAATGAAGAGATGGAGCATCACCAGTTCAGGTATTTAAATTGTTACATAACCATATGTAAATAGCAATAAAACCCTTTCTCATTACCCAGATCCAGGCTCTAACAAGAAAATTCTAGTAGTATTTCACATAATCCTGTTATTTATTTGGTATTGAAATAAAGAACAGTCATGCGCACCAATAATCCAAGGGTTCAGATAGGCAACCTGGTCATCTGAGCTCCTAAGAAACTCTGAGCTTTGTCACATTTTTCTTATACTATAGCATTGAATTTAAATTTTTTGTTGATTCAGTTCAGGATCTCTGTTTTCATGAGCATAGCTGGCCTCTAACTGTTAAGATTGATACAGGTCAAGAGTCTTGTGATTTTTTTTTTTTTTTTTTTTTGTCTGTCTGAATGTAAGTCCTCAGGAAAATATAAGGCAAGAGACTGGGTTCTCTTTCTCTCCCTCATAGGACATGCTCACTCCACTAGCTAATCATTTCTTTATGTCTTAAGTGGGCATAAAGAATAAAACGATCAGATCACCTGCAGTAGCACCAAAATAACAAAAGGGAAACTCTCAGGCATTTATCTAAAAAAATGTAAGTTTAGGATTAGTACATGAGTTATCTATTGCTGTGTAACAAATTGTCCAAAAACTTTGTGTATTAAACCAAAAATAAATACAGAGTATCTCTCATGGTTTCTGTGGGAGAGGAGGTTCTGGGTTGGGTTTCCTATGAGGTCATGGTTAGGATGCTGGCTGGGGCTGCAGTTGTTGAAGGCTTGCTAGGCTGAAGAATGTTTCCCCAGGGGCTCACTCACATGGCTACCAAGTCCTTGTAGGCTCTTGGTGGGAGGCCTCAGTTATTCTCAGTGTTGACCTCTTCACAAACTGCTTGACTGCCCTCGCGGGTGGCAACCAGCTTTGCCCAGAGTGAGCACTGTAAGAGAAGGGTTAGAAACTGCAGTGTCTTTTCTGATCGAGACTGTGAAGTTAGGCTTCGTTACTTGCACAACATCTTACTGGTCACATAATTCAGCTTATTCAGTGAGGGAGAGAGTGGACAAGGACATAAACTCTAAGAAGCAGGGATTACTGGTATCCTCTTGAAGCCTGGCAAACACAATTAGAGTGTGCTTCTCTGATCACTTCTTTATATTAATATGGTCTTCTATTAGGACACATTTTTATTTGTTGTATTTTAAACAAAACAGAGTCAACATGGATAAAACCAATATTCTTCCTTCTCCTTTCCCTCAGCCCTTTTCACTACCACAAGAAAGGAGGACAGCATGAACCAACTCTTGAAATTTTATGAAGATAAATTCATTTCCAAGATGCTAGGGCTCTTGTTAGCCCTCTCTAGTTTCCTAGCTAACTCCTTTGGGAAGGGGAGTCAGGTTCACAGAGAGGAAATCAACCCCACACTCTGAAGAGAGACATTTGTTTATCTCCTGCTTTCTCTTCATTGCACAGCAGTGGTTTTCAACTCTAGCTGTACATTAGAACCACTTGTTAGAACTACTTTTTAAAAACAATTCCAAGCTTTTAATCTTATTTAGCAACCACCCATTTAGCACTTAATAGGTACATCTCTAAATGATAGGCAAATATTAATTTACTTGAACTTCAAAAAAAGCCTATGTGGTAGGTACTATTATTGTCCCCATTTTTTAAAAATTTTATTTTATTATGTTAGTCACCATACAATACATCATTGGTTTTTGATGTAGTGATCCACGATTCATTGTTTTCATATAACACCCAGTGCACCATGCAGTACATGCCCTCCTTAATACCCATCACTGGGTTAACCCACCCACCCCCAAAACCCTCAGAATTTTTCTTAAGGTCCATAGTCTCTCATGGTTCATCTCTCCCTCCGATCTCCTCCCCCCTTCATTTTTCCCTTCCTTCTCCTAATGTCCTCCATGCTATTCCTTATGTTCCACAAATAAGTGAAACCACGTGATAACTGACTTTCTCTGCTTGACTTATTTCACTTAGCATACTCTCCTCCAGTCCCATCCATGTTGATGTAAAAGTTGGGTATTCATCCTTTCTGATGGCTGAGTAATATTCCATTGTATATATGGACCACATCTTCTTTATCCATTCATCTGTTGAGGGGCATCTCGGCTCTTTCCACAGTTTGGCTATTGCGGACATTGCTGCTATGAACATTGGGGTGCATATGGCCCTTCTTTACACTACATAGGTGTCTTTGCGGTAAATACCCAGGAGTGCAATTGCCGGGTCATAGGGTAGCTCTATTTTTAATTTTTTGAGGCACCTCTACACTGTTTCCCAAAGTGGCTGTACCAGCTTGCATTCCCACCAAGAGTGTAGGAGGGTTCCCCTTTCTCCACAACCTCTCCAACATTTGTTGTTTCTTGCCTTGTCAGTTTTCACCACTCTAACTGATGTAAGGTGGTATCTCAATGTGGTTTTGATTTGAATTTCCCTGATGGCTAATGATGATGAACATTTTTTCATGTGTCTGTTAGCCATTTGTATGTCTTCTTCGGAGAAGTGTCTGTTCATATCTTCTGCCCATTTTTTGACTTGATTATTTGTTTTTTGGGTGTTGAATTTGAGAAGTTCTTTATAGATCTTGGATACCAACCCTTTATCTGTAGTGTCATTTGCAAATATCTTCTCCCATTCTGTGGGTTGCCTCTGTTTTGTTGACTGTTTCCTTTGTTGTGCAGAAGCTTTTTATCTTGATGAAGTCCCAAAAGTTCATTTTTCTTTTGTTTCACTAGCTTTTGGAAGTGTATCTTGAAAGAAGTTGCTGTGGGCGATGTCAGAGAGGTTACTGCCTATGTTCTCCTCTAGGATTTTGATGGATTCCTGTCTCACATTGAGGTCTTTCATCCATTTTGAATTTATCTTTGTAAATGGTGTTAGAGAATGGTCGAGTTTCATTCTTCTGCATGTGGCTGTCCAATTTTCCCAGCACCATTTGTTGAAGAGACTGTCTTTTTTCCATTGGACATTCTTTCCTGCTTTGTCGAAGATTATTTGACCATAGAGTTGAGGGTCCATATCTGGGCTCTCTGTTATGTTCCATTGGTCTGTATGTCTGTTTTTGTGCCAGTACCATGCTGTCTTGGTGATCACAGCTTTGTAATATAGCTTGAAATTGGGCAACGTGATGCCCCCAGCTTTGTTTTTCTTTTTCAACATTTCCTTGGCAGTTCAGGGTCTTTTTCTGATTCCATACAAATTTTAGGATTGTTTGGTCCAGCACTTTGAAAAATGTCATTGGAATTTTGATTGGGATGGCACTGAAGGTATAAATTGCTCTGGGTAGCATAGACATTTTAACAATGTTTATTCTTCCGATCCATGAGCATGGAATGTTTTTGTATCTTTTTGTATCTTCTTCAGTTTCTTTCATGAGCGTTCTGTAGTTCCTACAATATAGATCCTTTACCGCTTTGGTTAGGTTTATTCCGAGGTATCTTATGGTTTCTGGTGCTATAGTAAATGGAATCGTTTCTCTAAATTCTCTTT
This sequence comes from Phoca vitulina, assembly GCF_004348235.1. Classification (NCBI taxonomy): domain Eukaryota; kingdom Metazoa; phylum Chordata; class Mammalia; order Carnivora; family Phocidae; genus Phoca; species Phoca vitulina. Next base: position 21,392,322 of record NW_022589723.1, read on the forward strand.
CTACAGTTGCATTGTTAGTGTATAAGAAAGCAACTGATTTCTGTGCATTGATTTTTTATCCCTCCACATTATTGAATTGCTGTATGAGTTCTAATAATTTGGGGGTGCAGTCTTTTGGGTTTTCCACATAAAGTATCATGTCATCTGCGAAGAGAGAGAGTTTGACTTCTTCTTTGCCAATCTGAATACCTTTTATTTCTTTTTGTTGTTTGATTGCTGTTGCCAGGACTTCTAATACTATGTTGAACAATAGTGGCAAGAATGGGCATCCTTGATGTGTTCCTGATCTTAAGGGAAAGGCTCTCAGCTTGAGGATGATATTCGCTATGGGTTTTTCATAGATGGATTTTGTGAACTTGAGGAATGTTCCCTCTATCCCTATACTCTGAAGAGTTTTAATCAGGAAAGGATACTGTATTCTGTCAAATGCTTTTTCTGCATCAGTTGAGAGGACCACGTGGTTCTTCTCTCTCCTCTTATTAGTGTGTTCTATCACATTGATTGATTTGCGAATGTCAAACCACCCTTGCATCCCGGGGATAAATCCCACTTGGTCGTGGTGGATGATCCTTTTAATGTATTATTGGATCCTATTAGCTAGGATTTTGTTGAGGATTTTGGAATCCATATTCATCAGGGATATCAGTCTGAAATTCTCCTTTTTGATGGGGTCTTTGCCTGTTTTGGGGATTAAGGTAATGTTGGCTCATAGAATGAGTTTGGAAGCTTTCCTTCTGTATCTATTTTTTGAAACAGCTTCAGTAGAATAGGTATTATTTCTTTGAATGTTTGGTAGAATTCTCCAGGGAATCCATCAGGCCCTGGACTCTTATTTTTCGGGAGTTTTTGATCACTGCTTCAATCTCGTTACTCGTTATTGGCCTTTTCAGGATGTCAGTTTCTCCCTCTTTCAGTCTTGGCAGCTTATAGGTTTCCAGGAAGGCGTACATTTCATCTAGATTGCTCAGTTTATTGGCATATAGTTGTTGATAATAATTTCTAATAATTGTTTCTATTTCCTTGGTGTTAGTCATGATCTCTCCCCTTTCATTCATAATTTTATTAATTTGGGTCCTTTCTTTTTTCTTTTGGATAAGTCTGGCCAGTGGTTTATCGATCTTATTAATTCTTTCAAAGAACCAGCTTCTAGTTTCGTTGATCTGATCTACTGTGTTTCTGGTTTCTAATTCATTGATCTCTGCTCTAATCTTAATTATTTCTCTTCTAATGTGTGTCTTAGACATGATTTGTTGCTTTTTCTCTAGTTCTTTAAGGTGTAAGTTAGTTGGTGAATTCAGGATTTTTCTATTTTTTTGAGTGAGGCTTGGATGGCTATGTATTTCCCCCTTAGGACCACCTTTGCAGTATCCCATAGGTTTTGGACCAGTGTGTTTTCGTTCTCATTGGTGTCCATGAATTGTTTAAGTTCTTCTTTGATTTCCTGGTTGACCCAAACATTCTTGAGCAGAGTGGTCTTTAGCTTCCAAGTGTTTGAATTTCTACCAAATTTTTTCTTGTGATTGAGTTCCAGTTTTAAAGCGTTATGATCTGAGAATATTCAGGGAATAATCTCAATCTTTTGGTATTGGTTGAGACCTGATTTTTGACCCAGTATGTGGTCTATTCTGGAGAAAGTTCCATGTGTGCTCGAGAAGAATGAGTATTCTGTTGTTTTAGGGTGGAATGTTCTGTATATATCTATGAGGTCCATCTGGTCCAGTGTGTCATTCAAAGCTCTTGTTTCTTTGTTGATTTTCTGCTTAGATGATCTGTCTGTTGCTGATAGTGGAGTATTGAGGTCTCCTACAATTAACGTATTGTTATCAATATGACTCTTTATTTTGGTTAACAGTTGGCTTATGTGGATGGCTGCTCCCGTGTTGGGGGCATAGATATTTACAATTGTTAGATCTTCTTGTTGGATAGACCCTTTAAGAATGATACAGCGTCCTTCTCTGTCTCTACCTATAGTCTTTAGTTTAAAATCTAATTTGTCTGATGTAAGAATTGCTACCCCGGCTTTCTTTTGAGGCCCGCTGGCATGGATGATGGATCTCCATCCCTTCACTTTCAGTCTGGATGTATCTTTAGGTTCAAAATGAGTCTCTTGTAGACAGCATATGGATGGGTCCTGTCTTCTTATCCAGTCTGCAACCCTGTGCCATTTTATGGGAGCATTTAGGCCATTCATGTTGAGAGTGATTATTGAAAGATACGAATTTATTGTCTTCATGTTGCCTGTGAAGACCTTGTTTTTATAGATTGTCCCTGTAAATTTCTTTTCTATATCACTCTTGGGGTCTTTCTCCTTTTATAGAACCCCCCCCTTAACATTTCTTGCAGGGCCGGCTTAGTGGTCACATATTCTTTCAGTTTCTGCTGGTCTTGGAAGCTCTGCATCTGTCCGTCTTTTCTAAATGACAGCCTTGCCAGATAAAGTATTCTTGGCTGCATGTTCTTCTTGTTTAGTACCCTGAATATGTCTTGCCAGGCCTTTCTGGCTTGCCAGGTCTCTGTGGATAGGTCTGATGTTATTCTGACGTTCCTCCCTCTGTACGTAAGGGATCTCTTCCCCCTAACTGCCCTTAAGATGCTTTCCTTGGTTCTAAGATTTGTGAGTTTTACTCTTACATGCTGGGGCATTGGCCTGTTTTCCTTGATCTTGGGAAGGGTCCTCTCTGCCTCTAGGACACGAATGTTTCATTCCCCAGATTAAGGAAGTTCTCAGCTACGATTTGCTCAAGTATACCTTCTAGTCCTCTCTCTGTCTCCACCCCCTCAGGGATTCCAATAATTCTGACATTGGAACGTTTCGTGGTGTCACTTATTTCTCTGATTCTATTTTCATGGATTCTGAGTTGTTTTTCCTGGCCTCCTCTTTTCCCTTTTTATTTATTAAATGGTCTTCCAGGTCACTAATTCCTTCTTCTGCCTCGCTTACCCTAGCTGTTAGATTATCTAGATTGGATTGGATCTCACTGATAGCATTTTTAACTTCTGCCAATTCAGCTTTCATTTCTGCCCTTAGAGACTCTGTGTTTCCATTAATTGATTTATCCATTCTAGCTATTGTCTTCATAATTTGCTAGGTCTGAGTTCCATCCCCAACATCTTGGTTATATCTGAATCCATTTGTAAATCTGTGGCATAAGTCATAATCTCTGAGTCGTTCCTATTTTGGGGATTCCTCCTCCTAGTCATTCTGTTGATGGAGTCCAAATTATTGACCACAACCCAAGAAAGATGCACCTGTTTTCTAGGGACTTTAGGGTTGCCGGCCTCTTGTTCTCCCAGCCTATCTTCTGGGGAAGGGACCTGCCCTGCTGTTACTCAGGCAACCCTGTTTGGGCAGAGTTGCCCTGCCCCCTGTGGCGGGGGATGGGCTCAGTGAAAACTGGTTTTTTGGGGGCTTTTGTTCTCTGGTGGCTTTCCCTGGTGGCTTTTTGCGTCTTTTCCATGAATCGGAGCAGAAGAGACCATTTGGAGAGCAGAGAAATCACCATCTATTCTTCAGTGAGCTCTCCAGGCCACACTATCTCCGTTTCTGTCTGTGCTGCTATAAACTGCAGCGTCCTGGGTTGTGTGCCCCTCAGCAGTGCTCCCAGTCCTCGCCTCCAAGTTGAGGCACATCCCTGCCCTTTGTGCTTCTAAAACCACCAGCTGCCCCCAGTTCGCACATGCAGCCCCACCACTCCAGGTTTCCGTCCGGGGGGCTGCCCTAAAGTCCTTTCCCCGCCACTACCGGTCTGCGAGTCTGTGCCCTGTCCCCAGCGCGGTAGTCTGTCGCTCACCGGCGGTGTAGGATCCCCCGGCCAGGCTCCCTCCCGCTGCCGTTTATCCTCTGATATCTGCCCACAGAATCACGGCTCCCCACTTTGTACCTTGAAACCAACCACCTGCGATATTCTGTTTGTAGAGATACAGATCTATCTTCTTACATCTCAGGCTGATTTCGTGGGTGTTCAGAGTGGTCTTGTAGATATCCAGCTCAATTCTGGGGACCAGTTGGAATAGGGTCCCCTACTCCTCTGCCATCTTTTCCCATCGTTCTATTGTCCTCATTTTATAGATGAAGAAATTGAGGCACAGAGACGTTAAGTATTTTGCCCAAAGTCACACCTCAGTTGAATGGAAGAGCCAAGACTCCAGGAAGTTTTAATATATATCCATGATTGAATACCACTACTCTTTTTTTTTCCTTAAGATTTTTATTTATTTATTTGTCAGAGAAAGAGCACAAGCAGGGGGTGCAGCAGGTAGAGCAGGCAGAGGAAGAAGCAGGCTCCTCTCTGAGCAAGGAGCCTGACATGGGACTTGATCCCAGAGCTCTGGGATCATGGCCTGAGCCGAAAGCAGATGCTTAACCAACTGAGCCACCCAGGTGTCCCTGAATACCACTACTCTTAATGTTAATTAAATTTTGAAGGCCTTTGAGAATCTGATGAAATAGGCAGGCTCTATTACCAAAAAATGCACGTAGCATATACCACAAAAATATGCATACTTCCTTCCAGGAAAATGTAGATGAGTACCTCACAGCCCATTTGTAGACTTCTTCCAGCAACGTATGAATCTTTGCTTTGCTAGAGCCACTGGTTTTCCTTGGATCAGCATCACTACCATCACCAGGAAGTTGTTAGAAATGCAAACTCTCAGGCCCCACCCTAGACCTACTAAATCAGAAAGTCTTAAGAATAGGGTTCAGCAATCCCAGCTTTAACAAGACCTCAAAATGAAACCAATATGTGGTAAAGTTTGAGAACCACTACTCTAGAAGGCTGTAGAAGCATGTGATCAACTGAGTGACCCTAGCGTCATGGTTCTGGATAGATATCTCATTGTTCTTGTTTCACTATTATGTGAGTAGAAATTTTGTTAAAACTTAATTTCTTTGGGAAAAAAAATGATCACCAAAAGAAACTCGATCACTGGTATTCATTCAGGGATTCATTAATACTAAAAACATATGTCATTTATGCAGTAGATATACCCTGAATGCTTCCTTTGTGCCAGGCATGTAAGGCTTGATACAGTACACAAGACAAGCAAGAGTCCTGACCACTGCCTCAAGGAATTTCTTACAGTAAGCAAATAATTACCCAAATAAACATATAATTAGAAAATATAACCAATGCTATGAATAAGAAGTGTGTCTATGAGACATCTTGAACATACATGTTAAAAATAAATGTCTAGAACTAAAACCTTCCTACCCAAATCCTTTTCCTATCCTGGCCTTTCCCATTTCAGCAGAAGATACCACCACTGGGTAGTGTTTGGACATTATCTTGGATTCCTTTATTTCTCTTAGTCTCCCACCATCTCCAGACACAGAATGCACACAAATCCATAAATGGTAGCTGTTCTACCTCGAAAACCTATCTACCTCTGTACCCTTTTCTCCATCTCTACCACCTCCAACTAGCTGTAGCCACACAGATCCCTTTTGCTTTGATAGCCATAATAGCTCCCTAAATGATTTGTACTCTTTCATTATGCTCATAGCTTCCAGACTGACCTGCACAAACTTAAATTAGATCAAGGCTTCCAAAATCTGCCCCTTTCAATAGACCAAAATCCATTTTTCTTTTTTTTTTTTTTTCCCATGGCTTCTAATGCACTATGTAGTCTACCCACCCCTTCAACTTCATTTATTCACATTCCTCTCACTTATCTCTAGCCACACTGTTCTTATGCTTGTACTTCAACTGGGCCAAATTTGTTCCCACACCGGGACATTCATGCTTGTTCTTCCATCTGTAAAGCTCTTCTCTACTCTCTATATGGCAGGCTCTTTCCCATCCTACAGATCTCATTTCCCATATAATCTCTTCTCATTACCTGTCCTGACCATCCCATCTCTCACTACACTTCTACAAACCACCCCATTTCCCCTCCAACAATTACTGTATCTGAATCATTTAGCCTGTTATTTATTCACATGTTTACTAATTTTTTTCTGTTTGTTTTTTAGCACTGTTTGTAAGTGTTTGGGTCACAATCCAAAGTAAAAACTACATTTTTGCAATAACACAGCACACACACACACACACACACAGTACACACAGATACACACAAAATCAAAAGTTTCATGAAACATGGATTCTTGACAAGAATAGAGGTGATAAACTCTGAAAATTTCTTATTCTATTTTTTCAATTCCATATATATATTTCATATATATTTTTTATATATTTCATTCATATATATATTATATATTTCATATATATTATATATATACTATATATATATATAATACATATATATATTTGAATTCTAGTTCTAATTCTCTAAACTGATTTCATGACCCACTGAGGAGTTGGGGCCAACAGTTTGAAAACACTGCTCTTAAACTTAAAAATAAGCTTCAAGGAGTCCAACTTTTTAATCCCATTTACACGTGAACCCTCATTCTTAGGCCATGGTGGATAGTCAAATAATAATAATTTTTCAATCATTTAATAATCCCCTGTGCACTAAGCGTTAAGTCCCACAAAAGAACATCAGGTGTATTTCCTAATTAATGAATTTTCAATTACCAATAAAGCATACATGTAATCTCTCCTGTACTATTTGGGAACTTGACACAACTTGGGGCTGACTTTTGTGTACTGAGTTCTCTTAAATATCTATAATGAGAATGATATATTTAGGAATAAACTTTTTTTTTTCCCCTTAAGACTAAGATATTCCTGGCCAGTTATCACATCTTTTGGGCAAAATATTTGAATGGAGCATTTGAATGTGGAAATCTATAGTAGGTTATAATTGCCAGGAGGAAAATGTAGTAAGAATACAATCAAGAAAATAAAGTTGGCATTTGCTGAAAGCAAAGGAAAGGGTTTGTATATGTCAATATCATAACATAGTAAATTATCTACTTATATGAAAAAATCTATATTTAGCTCTTAATTTTTGTCTTCCTACTATAAATCTTCCAGCCATATCTCTTCTGGGAGAGGGGGAAAAAAGAAAAGCAAAGAAGTGATAAAATCTTGATTAGATTTTTCTTCCTTATTAGTAGCATTTGAGAAAAAGTTTAGAGAAATAAAAGTAGTTAAAATTAGATTAGAAAAATTCAATTAAAGCAGGAAATGTATTTTTTAAATAAAGATTTTATTTATTTATTTGACAGAGAGACACGGTGAGAGAGGGAACATAAGCAGGGGGAGTGGGAGAGGGAGAAGCAGGCTTCCCGCTGAGCAGGGAGCCCGATGTGGGGCTCGATCCCAGCACCCTGGGATCATGACCTGAGCCGAAGGCAGACGCTTAATGATTGAGCCACCAAGGCACCCCAGGAAATATAAATATTTAAATATCAGGGCCTTAGATGCTGATTTCTGCCTTGCTGCCCCTGGTAGGTATTAAAGAAGATAAAATGATTTAAGAGTGAATGAACATTACCTAAACTGCTTGACTTTAACAGTAGACATTATAAATTTAATCTTCTAATTAAAGCAAATCAAATCAATCAGAAGTGCAGCCATGCATGCACGTATACAGATGGAACCAAAGAATGCAAATATCTGTGACTTTCTTGGTAATATTTTGGCCAGGGATCTGTCTTGTTTGGAGACTGCCAATACTCAGTAAGTGAAAATGTTTTGGCAGCAAAGAAAATCTGGAAAGTAGGTGATAATTGGTATAGAACCAGGTTTTCAGAAACTTTCCTATTAAGGAGCCCCCGAAAACTCTGCTTTTGCCATGTTTTTATTCAGAGACCTTCCAGAGAAATCTCTGAAGACGTGACCTCCTGTGGGCTTTTTTGGGGTGATGGCCAATCATATAGACTATAAATGATATGTACAGATGTGACCTGGTTATAACTCTAAGAAAGGGGGAAAGGCTCTGGCTAAAACCTCTTCTTCTTCTTCTTCCTTTTTTTAAGGTTTATTTATTTTGAGAGAGAGAGAGAGCATGCACGCACATGTGTGAGTGAGGGGAGGGGCAGAGGGAGAGGGAGAGAAATCCTCAAGCAGACTCCCCACTGAGCACGGAGCCCTGCGCGGGGCTCCATCCCACGACCAATGAGATCATGACCTGAGCCGGAACCAAGAGTTGGATGTTCAATTGACTGAGCCACCCAGGTGTCCCAGACCCCTTAGTCTTTAAACTGGAGCTTTGCAAGCATGTCAGACAACATCTACATATATTTTACCGTATTGGTAAACTATCTGTGAGTGGCTTGATGGCGGTGTGACCTCAGACTCATTTCAGTCCCATAACAACATTCAAGATGGAAAAAAGAGATGCATTAAGAGGCAAGAAGAGGGCATTTTTAAAAGCTTAGTAGGAGAGGAAGACAGAGGTTATGCCTGGTGACAGTCTGATACTGGAGAAACAGAGCAGGTTGGGGCATGTGGGCAATTTGGAGAGAGAACAGAAATACCTAATGGGGAATGCTGTGTTGTATGGGAACACTGTGCTGTGCCATAGGGTAATCCTCGCCTCCGTCTCCCCAGAAGACTTCAGTGCACTGTAAGCTACTTGTCATTGGAAGGGTTCTTGAGGAATTCTCCAAAATGCTCATCGTCCCTTCAGAGTAGGTGTGACTAGAGCTGAGTCTGACAAGCTACACATAAATGCCATGTGCTACAGGTAACTGCAGCCTTTTCTCTCCCCTCACGGACCGCTTTAGCATATAACAGAGTGAGCGGCATTATTTTATTATATATTAACATTATTTTTTTAAAAGATTTTATTTATCTATTTGACAGAGAGAGACACAGCAAGAGAGGGAACACAAGCAGGGGGAGTGGGAGAGGGAGAAGCAGGCTTCCCACGGAGCAGGGAGCCCGATGCGGGGCTCGATCCCAGGACCCCGGGACCATGACCTGAGCTGAAGGCAGACGCTTAATGACTGAGCCACCCAGGCACCCCATTAAATAGTTTATTTTTTATAAAAACAGTTAATTACCTATAAGCTTCAGTACCATCACTGCAATGAAAAAACTCCATTGTGTTACATCTGACTGCTCACTGTGTAGATGGCAGGACACCACAACACGGCCGTGCCCCAAATCCGCTGCTGTGGCTTAGGGGGATACGAAGGCAGGAAGTTAAAAGAAAAAAAAAAAAAAGAAAGCTGAGAACATGACCTTTTCTTCATCAAAGTGTGGAAGCCCAGAAAGCAATAGAGAGAGTCTGTTAGCAGTTGGAATTCATAATCGCTTTTAACCCAATCACAAAAGTGCTATCTCATAACTTCCATTATATTCTACTTACTAAGTAAGTCACTAGGTCCAGTCTAGAGTCAAGGGGAAGGGATTACCCAGTCATATGAATACCAGAAGGTGGGGATAATTTGGGGTTGTTCTAGAGGATGTCTTCCATAGAGCGCTTAATAACAAAGAATACTGGCTTGATTCAGACAGGCTGAGTGCAGAAACTGTCACCGCTACTTACTGTCCATTCGATATTGAACAGTTGTCATGTCACCTCTATACTTCAGCTTCTTTATCTGAGAAATTGTGTGAGGATTAAATGAGATATTATAAGCAAACTGGATAGACAGTTGCTTGACACCTATGAATAAGTACTTGATGAATATTAGCTTTAGTGATGATTATTTAAGTCTTCATTTAAATGAAGGATTCACTGTGAAAACGAGTGGTTTAGATGTATTTTAAAGCCTTATGTAAATTAAGAATCTATGTATTTCACTAATGACCTAAAAACTCAATTTTTCTCCTGTTAAAATATATAGAAAATATGGGACCTAACATTTTATTTAACACCAGAGGATATTACAGAATGATTTATTCTTTCTCTGTTGAAAAAGTATAGTATTATTTTTTGATTGAAAAAAGCAATTATGGGAAATGTGGAAGATATAAAGAAACACAAAAAAGAGCATTAAAATCGGCCAGTCTTATTATTCAGAAATTATGTATATATAAAATACATATTTACACATTAGCATATGTGTTCACAAATTTGTCATATAAATACTTTTATATCTTTAATTTTTATAATACAACTAACCAAAATAATTTTTATGTGAAAATATACTACTATTGCTTTATTTTTTACCCTTTTTTTTTTTTAACATGTCATCCTTGATTTTAATTTAGTTATTTGTCCAGCATATATCTGCAAGTCTTAGTAGAAAGTGTACTTGGGGGGCACCTGGGTGGCTCAGTCGTTAAGCGTCTGCCTTCAGCTCAGGTCATGATCCCAGGGTCCTAGGATCGAGCCCCGCATCGGGCTCCCTGCTCAGTGGGAAGCCTGCTTCTCCCTCTCCCACTCCCCCTGCTTGTGTTCCTGCTCTCTCTATCTCTCTTTCTGTCAAATAAATAAATAAAATCTTTAAAAAAAAAAAAGAAAGAAAGAAAGCATACATGGTTATATATTCTAAGCCCCTGCATGTCCGAAAATAACTCTATGTTGAACTTGAATGACAGCTTTGCTAAGTGTGTAATTGTTGGGTCATACTTGTTTTCTTTCAGAACTCTGTAGACATTTCTCTATTAGCTCATGGTGTTCAGGGTTATAGTAAAGGAGTATAAGACCAGAATAATTTTTTTCTTTGCAAATGATCTGTTGTGTTTTGTTTTAGCCTAGATGCTTATTGTATTTTAAACACTTATTTCAAAGTTTGGAAAAAATGTTGAAGGGTTGCTTTCCTTGTTAATTTTGCCTGGTATTCAATGGGATATTAAACTTTTCTTAGTTATTGCTTCAATTCTGAAAATACCTTTCTACTGTTTCTTTGCTTTGAACTGACAAAAATCAAATCCCATCACTCTTAGACTCATAACCGTCATCACACTCAGAAGTCCTTACCCTGGACCATAAGGCTCTACACAGTTGCTGGTGGTCTCTCTCTGAACTCTTCTACTTCCACACTCAGCTGGTCCCTTCTCCTCAGCCACACTGACCACCTTGCCCTTCCCCATCATATCAAACATCTCTCCCTCAGGTTCTCTGCACATACTGTTCCCCCTGCCTGCAGTGCTTTTATCCTAGATATCCACTTCAGGTTTCTGAAAAGAAAGTCTTTGCCACCTTATAAAACAGGAAAACAGAACCGCCTCTGATGTATCACTACTTCCCCAGTGGAATATAAGCTCCATGAGAGCAGAGCTTTGCTGTGTTTCTTGATGCTATACATCCAGCATCTACAAAATACCTTGACATCTGGATGCTGAGTACTTAACAAATGTATGTTGTATGAGTGACTTCCTCAGCTTAGTTCCCCGGCATTCTGTATGTGGCAGATCTAAAGTGGATATAAGCAAGCATAGCTGCAGGATCCCCAGGTAGTGTATTCTTTAGCCCCTTGTGTGGTTCCCAAAAGGTTGATGGATTCCAGGTACACCCTTACTACTCCATGGGGCTCTTGCCTCCTGCCCCACCTCTTCTGGGATGTGTGGGTTGTTGCCTCTTCGTTAACAGTTGTTTCCTCGTATGCTTCCTTCCTTTCACTTGGTCCCATATTCCTCAAATCTTGTATAATTTATTGAGCTTTCTGGCATATGAATACCATCCTTCACTGGAGTCTTGGCTCTTAGAGGCTTTCAAAAGCATGGAATGAAATAATGCTCAAAATGCTTTAGTATATTTACAGTGTTGTGCAAACATCCTCATCATCTAAATTTAGAACATTTTCATCATTGCAAGAAGAAGGTTCATACCCTTAGCAGTGATTTACTTTTCCCCCACCCCCTTTGAATTGTACACATTAACACTTTGTGCTGTGTAAATTATATCTCAATAAAGTTGCATTAAAAAGTGATTTATAAACAAGAGTGTTAGGTAACCATTTTCAATTATGATGATGGAAACAGGCATAGGGAAGCCTCTGAGGGTAACTGGATAAAGCATTATTCTTTTACAAACTTCCTATATGTTCCATCCTTTCCCTTTAAAAAAAAAATGCACTGGTTTATAATTTTAACACATTGTCTATTATTTCTCTCAAATCATAATGCTTATTTCTTATTCACCATAATAGGTGGTTCCATGTAAGTAAATATGGAAACATACAGTAATAATGAGGCTTAACATATTAACTATAACTAGTAATTTTTCCATTATTTTTCTCAAATTCATTCACATAGAGATATAAATTTTCTTTACTGTTAGGTATCAATTTTATTTATGAATATTTATTCACTTGTAATTTCATTAGTTTTTTTCCTGAGTTGAATTTTACCCAAGTTCATTAATTTCAGATTTTATCATCTACTAAGTATTATACTTTATCTCTATGGAAAATTGATATTGAAACTTTGAAGTCAATGTACTGACAGTGTTGCCATTTGGCTATTCCTTTAATTTATTTCTATTTGCCTACGGAGAACTATGTCATGTAACTTTAAAAGTAAGGATCAGAAAATGAAGAGTAATAAAGTTCTGGATAAAATGTATGAGATTTGATTTAGATAGTAAAAATTGAATTGTAATGGCATTTTATCTTTTATAGTTAAAGGCAAATGATATACTGAGATGTAAACTTGTTGCTAAAATACTTTATTATAATAAGGCAATTTGAGACTATGAACCTATGAACAAATGTATAATTGACTACCACTTTACTTTTTAGAGTATACTTCATATTCAGGCATATCTTTAACGATAAAACAGCCTCTAACAGTATTTTGAAATATTTGATAAGTCAAAGTCTCAGATTCCATACTCACTCTCTTGTGAACAAGGAAAAATAAACTACCTGTTTACCCTCTTAAGTTATGATTTCTCAACTCATATTCCACTTCTTAGGGTAAGAAAACATTATTCCATTTAGTTTTAGGCTCTTCAAATTATGATAATATCTTATACATTTTGGTTGCTACTTGATAACCAAATCCTACTGGCATCAGCTACCCTTTGTGGTAATCCTAAAATTATATTTAGCAATCCTAAAATTATATTATTACTAGTCCTTGCATGCTTCTTTCATATTGAATTCTGCTTTTCATTTATAAGTTTCAACATTTTTAAAATGTGCTTTTAAAAGAGTTATCTTGCTTAAATTTGTACTAACTGAATGGGAACTTGAATCACATTTTCTCTCCAGTACATGGAAGAGGGACCTCATGAAATTGATAACTACACTAAATACTATCTCAGGAAATTTCAAGAAGCAGAATGAGCCTGCTGGGTAATGAAGGTCTTTCATTCATTTATTCCTCTGAGAGGTTCTGGAATTTGGCAACTATGTTCAATAGCTCATGTAACCAAGGGAACAGTTGGTACGTGGGTTTGGGCAGATTTTGCCTATTTTGTGAACCGTCTTCCCCTGGGAAATTTCAGAGATCACGAACCATGTTGCAAATTCTCTTTAGAGAAAACCTGGACAGGAGATGGTAACACCCAAAGCAGTAACATTAACATTTTTGTTTTCCATTGCCCTTGCAAACAAAGTAATTTGTTAACTCACTGCTCAGGAAAGAACATGCGGAATAATTACTGCTAACAGAGTACTGGATTTGAGGATTTATGTTGGTGAATGTTTGGTTTTGCTAAATTACTTATTCAAGAAAAGTAATATATAAAGCTGATTACATTCAGCTTTACAACATGAGAATTTCCTGGGATAATTAAAATTTTAAAATCTGAAATCTCAGCAAATGTTGTGTCTTCATATTGAGGAGCCACCTCTGTCAGTTTTACTTCTCTGAACCACAAGACTTTGTCCTACCTAGGGATTCAGTACTTTTCCTCTGTCTTTATAGTGGTCTCGGAACTTATCTCCGCTTTCGATCATGTCTATTTCAAATGTGTAATAGAGCGTCAAATATGCAATTTCACATCTTGTAGGCACATGCCACTATATTAAATGTACATCCATCTGGTTTTATTTATTTTAAACTTGAAAGTTTGAGGAAGTGAATTTTGATTGTTTCACCATTCTTGTAAGATTCACATTCTGTAAAACACATCTACTTAAAGCATGTGCTGTAATCTTATGTAATATGAATTGATTGCAACTGAGCAAATACTTGCTGAAGACTGTTGGCTTTATGCAAATTTCTTTCTTAGCATTTTCTGGAATTCAGAATACCCTAGAGTTATGTTGATTATTTCCTCTAACCAAAATAACAAGACACATGGTCTGACAAGTAAGAGTATTTTCATATAACGTAGAACAACATATTTGAACTGGAACAATCTCAGAGAACCCAAATTATGTGATCTCCATAGCTGTAATACTGGGAAGTATCAAGTAGTCATTCTGTAAGATCGTTTTAAAAAGTCTATTACAAGAATATTCTTAAGATGTGAATTGATCTATCATTTGTATTTAAATCCATTCCATAACCCACAAAAAAAAATGTTACTCATTTATTTGATCACTTTATAAGCTAATATTTAAATGTCTCTTCTATGTCAGGCACTGTGTTAGGTATTTGGGACCGAAAAGAGTCTCTGCCCTTATGGAGCTCATAATTTTGTCAAAAAGATAGGTATTTATCAAATATTCATGCTTATTTAAGTAAAAGTAACTGTGATATCTCCTCTAAAGGATGAGTATGTTGTGCTATAAGAATATTTGAGAAGGGCATTTTATTTTATGAGGTGATTTAGGAAAGTGGTCCCTAAGGAAGTGATTTTCACACGGAATTCTCAAGAACAAGCAGGAGTTAACCAGTTGAAAAGGGATGGGAAGATCTGTTGTAAGGAAAAATTTTTAAGCCAGGAAATGTATAGCAAAATATTTTCCTTTAAAATACTGTTTATAAATACCATCACTGACCCTGTAAGTGGATAGCTTCTGAAATGTAAAATTTACATTTCTCTTTGATGGCCTGCAGTGGGAGTACTTGGTTTATGTGCATGTACATTCACCAGTTTGTTATGTCTGGTAACAAATCTCCTTCTTTCCATTGTAAAATTAGCCTCCCCTTGGGTAATTGTTCCCATTGGTTACCACTTAGCCTCAGCTACTTTTTTTTGTGCTGGCAAGTCCCCAGAAATTTCCAAAAGAGGAAATATATGTCCATCTTTAGCTATTTGATTATGTGTATGGTATTTTGGTCACGAAATAATTTCCAGCTGGCAAGCCTAACGTACATATTCAACAGCAAGCATCTAAATATTGTTGTTACGTCTATTACATAAGCTGCAAAGAAACTCAACAGATGCTCCAAAATTTGTAAGACTTGTAATTCTCAAAATATTTGGTGTTTCTATCATAAAGTCTGAGTCTTATCTATGATTGATCTGATTGTTCACATTACAACCCTTCCCTTCCCAGAATCTATATAGTTTGTTTATTTTCTGGGCCCTCATGTGTTCTCTTTCTTCAGAATTAGGCCATCTTCCCAGAAGTCAGGCCAAGGGTGAAGTTGAATGATAGGGAAGATTTTATGAAGAGAATCGTGCCAGTTGGAATTTAAGACACATCAGAGGGAGGTCAGTTAGTGCAACTCTGCTCTCTTGCAAACAAGAACACTGGTAACAAGGAATATCAAAGGATTGCTCAAGGTCACACAGGTGGTTAGAACACAGCTGAGGGCTATGAGCTTCCTTCTCCAGCATCTGTCTAGTATAGTTTGTATTATACATTTTATAGGCTAATGCTTAAAATCAACTTTTGAAACTCATGAAATTAAAAATTGTTTTTGACTAAGCTACTTATAGGCATCTCAAAGCATTGCTACGTTTTTGGCTGTATGATGAAAGTAATTATTCCTGTGTCCTTACATTTCTTACATTCATTGACTATCTAAAATTTATCTAGTTAGCAGGGGTGGGTGTGTTCGTAAGTGGAAATACAGTGGACTAAATTTTAAACAATCACAAGTTTAGTCCCTTAACAAAATACTTCATGGGGTTTATAGGAAGGCCCATAGACATTCCCAGGAGGAAAAAAAAAAGCCCACATTACTGGCTCAGCCCAAGTCAGGTTTTCAGGTCAAATCACCCAGCCAGCATCTAGGTGAATTCGAAGTTGAATTCTAAGCTATATAGAGTTTGTGACTAAATCCTTACAAATTCAAATGATTCCCCAAAGTGTGTCTTTTTTTTTTTTTTTTAAGATTTTATTTATTTGAGAGAGAGAGACATAGTGAGAGAGGGAACACAAGCAGGGGGTGTGGGAGAGGGAGAAGCAGGCTTCCTGCCGAGCAGGGAGCCCAATGTGGTGCTCCATCCCAGGACCCTGGGACCATGACCTGAGCCGAAGGCAGACGCTTAATGACTGAGCCACCCAGGCACCCCCCAAAGTATGTCTTTTAATGCTGATGGTTCTTCTACTGAAAGATGGATGGTAGGTGATGACAATAAAAAGATGCTCATTTGTTTGCTTCTCTTCTAGTAAAAAATGTCGTATCTACCAAGTAGTTGTATTTTAAAAATTCAGTACCCTTGTTTCCACAGCTTTGTGTTCAGTTGTAAGCACATACATTGTTAAAATGTAAGTTTAATGTGGTTGACCTCTCTACTCTAGTCAGCGTAAGGAATCCACTTTCTAAGTTCCTGGTTTCATATAATCAGAGTTTTCTCAACTCTAAAATGATAAATAAAATATACTTTAATGCTTATGCCCTCACCATAAAGGCACACAATCTCAGATTGGATATCTAGGTACAATCTCTCAGTCTTGTCAACTGCCTTGACCTATATATCTGGGAGTTGCAATTAGACTCTCTAGAGGGCTGGTGGTAAAGAATATCTTTAAAATCCCCAAGCCCATCAAGAATTTATCCTTTTTCCAAAGCTGTTCTTCCATGCATTCCCTGTTGTACTTGACAGGATCCCTCATCAATAGATGAATAGACAAGGAAGATGTGGTGTGTGTGTGTTAATTTTAGCCATTCTGACAGGTGTGAGGTCTCATTGTGGTTTTAATTTGTTTTTCCCTGATGACGAGTAAGGTTGAGCATCTTTTGTCTCGGCCATCTGTATGTCTTTTCTGGAAAAATGTCTATTCATGTCTTTTGCTCATTTCTTAAGTGTATTATTTGGTTTTGGGGTGTTGAGTTGATAAGGTTTTTTATAGATTTTGGATAGTAACCCTTTTTCAAATATGTCATTTGCAAATATCTTCTATTTCATAGGCTGTGTTTTAATTTTTTTGATTATTTCCTTACTTTAAGTAAATACCCAATAGTGGATTTATTGGAGCATATGGTATTTCCATTTTTAAATTTTGAGGAACCTCCATACTATTTTCCACAGTGGCTGTACCAGTTTACAATTCTGCCAACATTGCATGAGGGTTCCCTTTTCTCCACATCCTTACCAGCAATTATTACTTCTTGATTTTTTGCTACTAGCCATTCTGACTGCTGTGAGGTGATGTTATTATGGTTTTGATTTGCATTTCCATGATGATTAGTGATGTAGAGCATTTTTCATATGTCTGCCAACCATCTGTATATCTTCTTTGGAAAAAATGTCTATTTAGATTCTCTGTCCATTTTTTAATGAGATTGTTGTGTGTTGAGTTATATAAGTTCTTTATATATTTTGGATAGTAACCCTTTATCAGGTTTATCATTTGCAAATATCTTCTCCCATTAAGTAGATTGCCTTTTTGTTTTGTCGATTGTTACCTTTGCTATGCAAAAGCTTTTTATTTTGGTGTGGTCCTAATAGTTTATTTTTCCTTTACATTTAGGTGTTTAATCTACTTTGATTTATTTTTGTGTATGGTATGAGAATGAGGTCCGGTTTCATTATTTTGCATGTGGCTGTCCAGTTTTCCCAACACATTTATTGAAGAGACTGTCTTTTTCTGATTGTATATTCCTGCTTCCTTTGCTGTAGATTAATTGACCGTATAAGAGTGGGTTTATTTCCAAACTCTCTACTCTGTTACATTGATCTTTGTGTCTATTTTTGTGTGAGTATCATACTGTTTTGATTACTATAGCTTTGTGTAGATATCTTAAAATCTGGGATTGTGATACCTCCAGCTTTGCTCTTCTTGATTCTCAAGACTGTTTTTACTATTCAAGGTTTTTTGTGGTTCCTTAAAAATTTTAGTATTATTTGTTCTAGTTCTGTGAAAAATGCTGTTGGTTTAATAGGAATTGCACTGAATATGTAGATTGCTTTGGGGAGTATAGACATCTTAGTAATATTAACTATTCCAATCTATGAACACAGTATATCTTTCCATTTGTGTTGTCTTCAGTTTCGTTCATTAGTGTTTTATATTTTTGAGAGTATAGGTCTTTCACCTTCTTGGTTAAATTTATTCTTAGGTATTTTATTCTTTTTTGGTGCAATTGTAAATGGTATTGTTTTCTTAAATTCTCTTTCTGCTACTTTGTTATTAGTGCATAGAAATGCAACAAATTTTTCTATATTAATTTGTGTCCTGAAATTTACTGAAATCATTTACTAGTTATAATAGTTATAATAGGTTTTTTTGGGTGTGTGTGGAATCTTCAGGGTTTTTTTATACTATCATGTCATCTGCAAATAGTGACAGTTACACTTCTTCCTCACCAATTTAGATGCCTTTTATTTCTTATTCTTACCTGATTGCAACAGCTAGGTCTTCCAGTACTATGTTGAGTAAGAGTAGTGAGAGTGGACATCCTTGTCTTGCTCGTGATCTTGGAAAAGCTTTTAGTTTTTTAACACTGGGTATTATATAAGCTATGGGTTTTAATATATGGTCTTTTTTATGTGATGTATGTTCCCTTTAAACAAGCTTTGTTGAAATTTTTATCATAAACAGATGTTATATCTTGTCAAATATGTTTTCTGCATCTATTGAAATGATCATATGGTTTTTATCCTTTTTGTTAATGTGATGTATCACATTGATTAATTTGTGAATATCAAACCATCCTTGTATCCCTGGAATAAATTTCACTTGATCAAGGTGAATAATCCTTCTAATATATTGTTGGATTCAGTTTGATAATATTTTGTTGAGGATTTTTGCATCTACTCTCATCCAAGATATTGGAACACTGTTCTTTTTTTGTAGTGTCTATCTGGTTTTGGTATCAGGGTAATGCTGTCCTCATAGAATGAATTTTCAGTTTCATTTTCTATTTTTGGAATAGTTTGTGCAGAAGACGTACTAACTCTTCTTTAAATAGAGAATTCACCTGTGAAGCCATCTGGTCCTGGACTTTTGTTTGTTGGAAGTTTTTGATTACTGATTAAATTTTGTTACTAGTGGGGTGCCTGGGTGGCTCAGTCATTGAGCGTCCGCCTTCGGCTTGGGTTGTGATCCCGGGATCCTGGGTTCGAGCCCCAGGTCGGGCTCCCTGCTCAGCAGGGAGCCTGCTTCTCCCTCTCCCACTTCCCTTGCTTGTGTTCCTGCTCTCACTGTGTCTCTCTCTGTCAAATAAATAAATAAAAAATATTAAAAAATAAATTTTGTTACTAGTAATCAGTCTATTCAAATTATCTATTATAATTTGATTCAGTTGGCAGATTGTATGTTTCTAGAAATTTATCCATTTTCTCTAGGTTGTCCAACATGTTGGCATATAATTTTTCATAATATTCTCATAATTCCTTATATTCCCATGGTGTCAGTTGTTATTTCTCCTCTTTTATTTCTGATTTTATTTGGATCCTCTCTCTTTTTTCCTGATGAACCTGGCTAGAGTTTTATTAATTTTGTTTATCTTTTTAAAGAACCAGTTCCTGATTTCATCAATCATTTCTCTTGTTTTTTAGTCTCAATTTAATCTCTATTTTATTTATTTCTGCTTTCCTGTTTATTATCCCCTTCTACTAGCTTTGGGCTTTGTTTGTTCTTCTTTTCTCTAGTTCCTTTAGATGTAAGGTTAGGCAGTTTATTTGCAATTTTTCTTGTTTCATGACGTAGGCCTGTATTGCTATAAACTTCCCTCTTAGAACTGCTTTTGCCATGTCCCAGAGATTTTGGACTGTTGTGTTTTCATTTTCATTTGTCTCCATGTATTTTTTGATTTCCTCCTTGATTTTTTTGTTGACCCACTGGTCTACGACTCCATATTCTGTAGCTACATATGCATACAGGATTTTTTATAATTGTAATACAACATAGATGCAGTTCTGTATTTTTCACATTTTTTTGGCGTATTCACACAGAGTTTTGGCATTGTTTTAATAGTTACATAATAATCCACCAAATCCACTAGCCTCAGCTTTTAAACCAGCCCTCTATTTCTGGATAATCAGTGTTATGAATAATGCTACAATGAAAATATTCTTATATGATGCTTTTTCCTCATTTTGTTTATGTCCTTAGGGCACATTTGCCGTAGAATTACTGAGTCAAAGCTGATTATATCTCTAAATTGTATTGTCAAATTATGTCACAAAATTTTTAACAGTGGACACTGTCACCAGTGGTGGGTGGGTGTTCTTGTTTTAGTATGCCTTTGACAGAATAGAATATTGTGATGATTTTAAGTTTGTTATTATACTACTTGTAAAGTGGTGCCTCATTGTTTGTTTACACTTTCAATTTCTTTCCTAAGGAGTTGAACTTTTAAAAAATATGTTTGTTGACTAAGTTTACTTATGTTTGTCCCTGCCCTCTAAATATTGGTCTTTAATTCATTGAATACTGTTTGAATTTTTTATCTAAATGGCTTCTTTATAAAATATAACTGTTAATTTTTAAAACAATAATGCATATATTTTTTCTCAGGGTGCTTCCCATATAAGTTACATTATTTTGTTGTACGAGTTTATTACATAATCTTTGTAGTTTCTTTATACTTCAGTGTTATCTAGCAAAATATTTAGCTAGTCTTTAATTTGTTGTTTTTTTTTTTAATTCCTTAATCTCTTTGTTCTTTATTTTAGTAGCTAAAAATAGGAAATGTTGGAGTGCCTGGGTGGTTCAGTTGTTAAGTGTCTGCCTTCAGCTCGGGTCATGATCCCAGGGTCCTGGGATTGAGCCCCGCATCGGGCTCCCTGCTCCGTGGGAAGCCTGCTTCTCCCTCTCCCACTCCCCCTGCTTGTGTTCCCTCTCTTGCTGTGTCTCTCTCTGTCAAATAAATAAATAAAATCTTAAAAAAAAAATAAAAATAAATAAAAATAGGAAATGTCATATGTTTTTATGATTATGGGACTCTTTCCGTTGGACAGAAGAAAACGATAAAGCAGAAGAGATAATGCACAGTTGCAATAGCCAAAGTCTTTGAATGGGAGAAATCAAGTGTAATTCAGTTCCCTGTGGACTGGTTAGCTGAAATAGAAGTATGGGTAGTTTAGCAGTGAGAGGGTGAGGCAAGGTGTATGGCTTTAGAAGAAGGCAGGTTGATAACTGTAGCAGAGGGGAATGTGGAATCTAAGGGATCAGTTGAGAGTGAGGAGAGAAGAGGGGTTTGGGGATGTTTGTGAAAAGAGGAGACTAGTATGAAATAATTTCAGAGCATAGGAGGCAAAGCACTTAGCAAAATGTAGAGATCACTGTCAGTACTAAGGGCCCCTCTGAACTTTGTGGCAATCACTTCAGACAACAATAATCAGCATGGTTGTATTTTTTTCCAGTCAAAATGAGTCACTGGGATAAAGGCACAAAATAGATAGGTAATTGGATTTACCCCAGTTAGGCCTTTGCCAGATGAGTATGACAAAGACAAGGAGAGGCCAAGTAGTTGAGGGTGTGTGTAAATGAGAGATTACAATCATGGACCGTTGACTGTCAATTAGATAAGGAGAAAGTAAAGTTATGAAGGAGGTCATTTATAGAGGAAATGTGGGGCTCAATGGATACAAGAGGGAGTGAGATGAGGTGGTAGTGAAAGAGTAGAATGCTTTTGCAAGAGAGGAGGGCTTGAAATTGAGATTTTTGGAGGGAATGTCCTTGCTGGTAATGGCATGACCTAAGGGAAGGCCATGGAAAGAGATGGCTGTGGTGTAGGGAGGACAAGCCAAGTAGAGACGTGGAGCTCAGAGGCTGAGAACCGGGGCACTCAATAGGTCATCAAAATTGTTATTAAGATCATGAAAAATGATGACAGGAGTGATGGTGAGGGGAAAGAAGTAGTGGGCTAAGGTATGTAAGTCCAGTGTTGATAGTAACTTTCAATAACTTTGTATCATTAAAGATTCCCATTAATGGTATTTAAAAGTGCTTGTCAACACCAGTATTAGCAATATCCTTAATCTTTATCAATCTCCTAGGTGAAAAACAATGTCTTGAAATTGGATTGTCCTTGTCTAATGATGAATACAATTGCTCATCTTTTTCCATATAGTCACTTGTATTTCCTTTTCCATTCATGACCTTTGCCCATTTTTCTGAGCTATTATATTTTTGTTAGCTATTTGAAAGAGATCTTCCTGTAATAGAGAAATCTCTCTGAGCTATCAACTGCCTTGCAAGTGTTTTCCAATTATTTTTATATTAATATTTTAGTAAGCATTAATTTTTCCATTCTCAAAAATATAATTAATGTCTTTACTAATTAAGTTATTGTAGGTAAAGCATCAGGTTGAGGTATTTGTTTATTTGGATTTCATAGGTTTTTTTCTTCTAAAGGATGAAAACTCATTGTATATGAGTAAAACAATTTTGAAAACTCTGTAGTGTCTGTATTCAGTACAAGGAATGGTCATATCTTAAGTTTAAACCTTTTAATCAAAATTTGATCTGACTAGCTTAGGTTCTCAATAGCAAACATACACATATTATAAGGTAGTATTGCTTCAGATAAACTTGTTGGATTTTTCAGTATAAAATAAAAGTAAATCAGCATAGTGCTAAGAGTAATACAACTTTATTGACTGTTTTCCTGGCTGATGAAAAGATATTAAGGACTCACAGATGGAGCTCTTTTTATTTTTATTTTTTTAAAAGATTTTATTTATTTATTTGACAGAGATGGCGAGAGCAGGAACACAAGTGGGGGAGTGGGAGAGGGAGAAGCAGGCCTCCCGCCGAGCAGGGAGCCCGATGCGGGGCTCGATCCCAGGACCCTGGGATCATGACCTGAGCTGAAGGCAGACGCTTAATGACTGAGCCACCCAGGCACCTCTGGAGCTCTTTTTAAAAAGAAATAATTTCAGAGGTATTTGCACATTGATTTTCTCATATTTTGGAACATCTGCAATAGCGTGCTTTAGTAAAATTTTCATTTATTGTTTCAGTATCATGTAATTTCAATATGCATTGATGCTGTTTTTATCTGCTTTTGTGATTTGTCTGTGAAGTACTTCAACCTGAAATAAGTAATACATGAACTAAAATGAAACAACTAATGAGATAATAAAGACAATAGGGTAAATTCTCACATTTCAAAGGAATTGTACTATTTTATGACTCCAATTATCTTTGAATTATCCTATATATTCTGTCACCAAATTACATTAGAAGATAACTCATTCTATATATATCTATATAGTTTATTTATAAAATTTATAGTTTATTTATGTATATCTATATAGTTTAGCCAATACTTTGGCCCTTGAATGATGAATTCTGATTCATTTATTCAAAGTTGTATGAGCTCCTACTCTTTGCAAACACTGATGTACACATGTTGATATGATCAAAATAAGGCTCTCAGCATTATAACTTGTTTAGGGTAAAAGTTTATGAGAAAATACAGGGAGCCATTATTATGATTCCCCAGATGAGTAAGAGGTCAGTATGGAATAGTACTAGCAAGTGATAACTTCTAATATGTATAACTTGCATCCCTGAAAAAGAGACAATAAAACAAAGAAATAGAACTTACATCTAAAACTAAAATAAAAGAAAACTTTATGGAAACAAAAAAAGACTTCCGGGTGTGCACTGACAAGGCCTACTTGATGCTAGAAAAGTCAGCCTGGAGCTGTCAACTCTGAAACAGATCCTGGTAAAATTATTAGATTTTAAAGATAAAGAAAATATCCAGAGGGCGTCTAGGCACAAAGAACAAATGAAAGGGAAAAAAATATTTGGTTGCCATCAGACGTCTCAAGAAATATATAAATATGGCAACATTAATAAAGCAGTATTTTGAAGACTCTCAAGGGAAGAAACTGTAAACCAAGGATTTTATATCCAGGAGCCCTTCATGAGTAATCTACTAGTAAAAGAGCTTATCCATCAAGAGATGACAGAAGACACTCCAGCTAAAAAATTTATGGTGAGCACTTAATTGATTTAATTCTAGAGCTAAGACTAAAACAAAGATGACTAAGATAGAGCCAAGGGGAAAAACAATATATAAATGTTATATGTTCTGACAAATAAAAATACACAACTGATATATATGGATCACATATTAGATCACAAATTGATCTATGTCTAAATTCTGAATAGATGTGTCAGAGATTGTGTCTATGAAGTATGTCTGATTCTACTTCATTCCTGGTTTAATGAACCTAGAGAGCCTAGATTCATTCTGGGATTCAGCTGAGAGATGGGTTGCATTTATGAGTAGGACTGTCACCTACTGCTCTCAAAGGTAAAATTGCTCCTAGTATCAGTTGTAGTGGTCATGGAGTAAGGCAACATTTTACCAGTTTTAGTTGACTTTTCTTTTTCCTAGTGTTTTGCTAAGGCTGGGTTATCAGAAATGTGTCATGAAAGAAACTGGTATTTTCTCTTACCCTACAAAAATTAGTGATATTTGTTCTTATATAGTCATTGAATATAAGAAAGTCAATGACAGTAATTTATTATTGTGCATAATCTTTTCTCTTGTTGGCTGATTTTCCTCCCTGGAAGCTTTGCATTGGTCCAAATTACTTTTTGTTAACATGTTACATATTTTTTTTTTCATTTTTATTTTATTAGTCCAAGCTTTATAGCTTCTTAATACCATAGCTTACTTTGATAGCCAGAGTTTTAGATGATTTCTCACCCCAAAGATGTGCTGATATTACAAGACCTTTATAGAGCTGCTTTAAAATGGAAAACTACAACTTGTATTTTCTTCTTTTTTTTTTTTATTTCTGATTACATGGTTTAGCATTCTCAGTGCATAAAAAGGAGGACATTATCCCCACCTATACATTGTTAATATGAATTTATGGTTATCTTTGATAGATGTTTATATGTGTCTATGGTATATAAAAGTTTGATACGTATTTATTTTTAGAACCAAAAGCTCTGAGTGATGTGGCTTTAGATTTGTGAGCACACAATATCTCACAAAACATCATGTCATTGGACCCCTAATGCTGGTTTATTATTTGATATTCCTTCCAGAGCTTCCATATCATCACTTCTTAAAGCAGAATGTCACACACTCAGTGGGATATTTAGGATAGTTCTAAAAAAATGTACACTACCAACTATAGGACAACACAACTTTATGCAATAAAATTATGTCACAAATAAACTAGAAAATAACACTGTGATGGTTGATGGCAGCACATTTGTTTTTGGCATGAGAATGGGTTGAGCGTATACTACCCCATCCTATAAACTAATACGTAATTGTACATTTCTGCCTTATACATAAAACCCCATGCTTAAACACTAACTTTCAGGAAAAAAAATATTCTTTTCAAGAAAATGCTGGTAAATACCATCTAAAGGAGTACAGGCATATACTTCCAAATTGAATTGCCAAAGTTTTTTTGTTTTTTTTTTAATAAAGATTTTATTTATTTATTTGGGAGAGAGAGATCATGAGTAGGAGGGAAGGGTAGAGGGAGAAGCAGACTCCCCACTGAGCAGGGGGCCCGATGCGGGGCTCAGTCCCAGGACCCTGGGATCATGACCTGAGCCAAAGGCAGACACTTAACCAGCTGAGCCACCCAGGCGCCCCTCGTTTTTTTTTTTTTTTTTTTTTTTTTTGTAAGTAGCCTCCATGCTGGGCCCTGAGATCAAGACCTGAGCTGAGATCAAGAGTCGGATTCTTCACCGACTGAGGCCCAGGCACCCCGCCAAGCTTTTTCTTTGAATAATTTTAGCAAAGCATTTTTATACTGGTAGCAAAATCTTCATATTTATCATTGAAATTCAAAGATTAAATTTTGTACAAAATTATTGTACTGCAATTTGGGAAACTAATTAAATGTTTACTTTGTAAATGTAATGAGCTAGTTAAATCTTTGTTGCCAAAATTAAAAATGTAGGAGGATTGATGGCTAAATAAATTCTAAGAGTCATTTACATTGTATGAGATAAATGCACCTTTGTCAATGTGGTCTACCACTAAGCAGAGGATAATTTGAAGAATATTCTTGAATTTGATATCTCTTAACATTGATATTTGGTAGGTGTAGTTAAGATGTAATTGTAGTTTATTTGAAATGTCTCCTTATAATATATAATTACACATTATGGGAGGAATATATAAAGACACAAGAAAAACAGGCATATGGATTTTGGAACAATAACAGCTCGCTTTTTATAGAATCATTTAAGTGGTAATAATAATCTACTCAAAATATAGCTGAGAGCCCACAAGTATGAAAAAAGGCTGACAAAAAAAAAAAAGTGGTATTAGTCTATCCACAAAGCCTGTGTATTTTACTTCTATGATCTTTCTTCTCTCAGAGCCTATTTATTGTTTTCTTAACATAACAAGGGGATAGCCTGAATATACATATCTGAATATATAGATATATGCATATACATACATAAAAGAAGGAGGAATTTAGAAAGCAGAGTAGTTTGGAGGTTAATTAGCAAGTGGGTCTCAATCTTTGAAAACCTTTTAGTGAAGCAACAGAATATAATCCCATGTAGCCTAACTCCATAACAAATAATTTAACAAAGTATCAGTTTGTTTATTTCTTACTTGCATAAATTAAGGTATTTCTGATTGGGCAATTCTCTCCTGAGAATTGGCTCAGGGACCCAGACTTCTACCGTCTAGTGGCTCCGTGATTCCCTAGAGCCTTAAAATCCTCAGCTGGATCTTTTGCATCTGGCCAGCAAATGAGGGAAAAGAGGATTATTTCACAGTAGGTGTTTCAGAGCGAGACTGGAAATGGCATACATTGCTTTAGCCCGAAATTTAGTCATAGGGCAAGACTATTGCAATAAAGGTTGGGAAATGTGGTCTGGTTGTGTGCCTGGGAGGAAGAGGGCATGGCTTGGTAACCAATTAGATAAATCCACCAGAAGTACTGAGGTTTATGGTGATTACAGGTCCCTGCTAAAAAAAGTTTAAATTATAATTAGTATTTGCTACCTAAAGACAAACATCACAGATGGGCCTTATTATACGGTCGCATACCCTTTCCAATTTTGTTTGGATTTTCCTCAAGATCAAACATACATCACCAACTAACTCAAAAAACTGGAAACCTCTTCCTGTATCAGCTGAAGTGCATAATGCATGTAAAGATGTCAATTATTCTTGTTGAACTGGCAGAATATGAAAACAGATGGTACTGGTCTCCTGTTTCTGTCCACAGACAGCAGTAAATACCAGTTGATAGTGCATGAGAAATATGTGACTTCAAGGGATGGAAACAAATTCATATGCGTGTGAAAGCAATTCTATAAGGATGAAACTAATAGTAATCTTCTAAGTTTATTTTCTGCAAACAGGCTGGTAAAATCCTGATAGTTTGAGCTATCCTATCAGATATATTCTTAGGAACTAGAATCGGTGGTCTCTGGACTAGAGCAATACCAGATTTCATTTCACAAAAGGATAATTGGCATCCTTCTGTCTCCTGTCTCCTCTCCCATACTGATCCACAATGGAAAGACTTGGGAGGTGGGGAAGAAGGGAGAGGAGTCTGGCTACTGTGTGGCCACAGAAAATTAGACATAGAGGTGATTATTTTCTGGAACTGTGGGAACAGCAGGAAGGAGGGGAGTGTGGGAATGCAGGGAGCTTGCAGAGTCGAAGAGAATGAGTTTGGGATGATCTGTGTGTTCTGAGCAGAGCTTCCAAATACGGAGGGAGGGAAGATTTTTGTAATCATGGAGAAGTGAAGTATACAGGGATTATGCAAATAAACTGAAGGTTTTACCTGAAAAACTGACTGGGACACTGCCCACAACTGGCTTTTACCTGCTTTCTGAAGTAAAGAGATGACTTCATTGTAAGGAGCAAAGATTGGTAAACTTTTTCTCTTTATGGTACAACATAAATATAAGGTTCACTCAAACTCACTAAAACATGTAAAAACGTGAGTAGAGAGAAGGGAAAAAAAGCTGAAAGTCTTTTATTTTTTTAGTTTAAATTCAATTAGCCAACACATCATTAGTCTCAGATGTAGTGTTCAACAACTCATCAGTGGCGTATGACACCCAGTGCTCATCACATCACATGCCCTCCTTAATACCCATCACCCAATTACCCCATTCCCCCACTCACCTCCCCTCCAGCAGCCCTCAGTTTGTTTCAGATAGTTAAGAGTCTCTCATGGTTTGTCTCCATCTCTGATTTCTTCCCATTCAGTTTTCATTCCCTTCTCTATGGCCCTCTGCCCTGTTTCTTATATTCCACATATGAGTGAGATCACATTATAATTGTTTTTCTCTGATTGACTTATTTCACTTAGCATAATATCCTCCAATTCCATCCACATCATTGTAAATGGTATTCATCATTTTTGATGGCTGAGTAATATTCCATTTTATCCATTCATCTGTTGAAGGACATCTTGGCTCCTTCCACAATTTGGCTATTGTGGATTTTGTTGCTATGAACATTGGGGTGCAGGTGCCCCTTCGTTTCACTGCATCTGTAAACACCTAGTAGTGCAGTTGTTGGGTCGTAGGGTAGCTCTATTTTTAACTTCTTGAGGAGCCTCCATACTGTTCTCCAGAGTGGCTGTACGAGCTTGCATTCCCATCAACAGTGTAAGAGGGCTCCCCTTTCTCCGCATCCTCGCCAACATTTGTTTTTTCCTGTCTTGTTAATTTTACCCATTCTAACTGGTGTATGGTGGTATCTCATTGTGGTTTTGATTTATATTTCCCTGATGCTGAGTGATGTTGACCATTTTCTCGTGTCTGATTTTATATCCTGTCACTTTGCTGAATTCCTTTATGAGTTCTAGCAATTTTGGGGTGGAGTCTTTTGGAGTCTTCCATATAAAACATCATGTCATCTGTGAAGAGTGAGAGTTTGACTTCTTTTTTGCCAATCTGATTGCCTTTTATTTCTTTTTGTTGTCTGATTGCTGAGGCTAGGAATTCTTGCTCTATGTTGAACAACAGCGGTGAGAGTGGGCATCCATGTTGTGTTCCTGACCTTAGGGGAAAAGATCTCGGTTTTTCCCCATTGAGACTGATATGCACTGTGGGCTTTTCATATATGGTTTTTATGATATTGAGATATGTCCCCTCTATCCCTACACTTTGGAGAGTTTTAATCAAGAAAAGATGCTATAGACAATGGACTCTGAAAAACAAACTGAGGGTTCTAGAGGGGAGGGGGTTGGGAGGATGGGTTAGCCTGGTGATGGGTATTGAGGAGGGCACGTTCTGCATGGAGCACTGGGTGTTATGCACAAACAATGAATCATGGAACACTATATCTAAAACTAATGATGTAATGTATGGGGATTAACATAACAATAAAAAAAAATTAAAAAAAAAAAAAGAAAAGATGCTATATTTTGTCAAATGCTTTTTCTGCATCAATTGAGAGGATCATATGGATCTTGTCTTTTATTAATGTGATCTATCATGTTGATTGATTTGCAAATGCTGAACCACCCTTGCATCCCAGGAATAAATCCCACTTGGTCATGGTGAATAATCCTTTTAATGTACTTTTGGATCTTATTGGCTAGTATCTTGGTGAGTATTTTGACATCTATGCTCAAGGATATTGGTCTATAATTCTCCTTTTTGATGGGGTCTTTGGTTTTGTGATCAAGGTAATGCGGCCTCATAAGAAGAGTTTGGAAGTTTTCCTTCCATTTCTGTTTTTTGAAATAGCTTCAGTAGAATAAGTATTAATTCTTCTTTAAATGTTTGGTAGAATTCCTCTGGGAAGCCATCTGGCCCTGGAATCTTGTTTTTTGGGGAGGTTTTTGATTACTGCTTCAGTTTCCTTGCTGGTTATGGGTCTGTTCAGATTTACTATTTCTTCCTGTTTCAGTTTTGGTAGTTTATAAGTTTCCAGGAATGCATTCATTTCCTCCAGATTGCCTAATTTGTTGGCATATAGTTGCTCATAATATGTTCTTAAAATTGTTTGCATTTCCTTCTTGGTCATGATCTCTCCTCTTTCATTCATGATTTTATTAATTTGTGTCCTCTCTCTTTTCTTTTTGATAACTCTGGCAGGGGGTTATCGATCTTATTAATTCTTTCAAAGAACCAGCATCTAGTTCCATTGGTCTGTTCTACTGTTTCTCTGGTTTCTATTTCATTGATTTTTGCTCTGATCTTTATTATTTCTCTTATCCTGCTGGGTTTAGGCTTTATTTGTTGTTCTTTCTCTAGCTCCTTTAGGTGTGAGGTTAGCTTGTGTATTTGAGATTTTTCTAATTTTTTGAGACAGGCTTGTATTGCAATATACTTCCCTCTTAGGACTGCCTTTGCTGTATCCCAAAGGTTTTGAACCGTTGTGTTTTCATTTTCATTTGTTTCCATGAATTTTTTTAATTCTTCTTTAATTTCCTGATTGACCCATTCATTTTTTAGTAGGATGCTCTTTAACCTCCAAGTGTTTGAGTTCTTTCCAAATTACCTCTTGTGAATGAGTTCCAGTTTCAAAGCATTGTGGTCTGAAAATATGTGGGGAATGATCCCAGTCTTTTTGAATTGGTTGAGCACTAATTAGTGACATGGTATGTGATCTGTTCTGGAGAAAGTTCCATGTACACTCAAGAAGAATGTGTATTCTGTTGAAAAGCCCAAAGTCTTAATTGGAGATATAGTTACACAGTTTCATGAAAGAGACACATATATATTAAATAGTATTTCCTAAAGTAAAAAGTTGTATTTTATATGTGTCCTTTGACTCAAATTCTTCTTTGTGCACTGAACCACTACTCATAAATCATTTCTTGGTTGTTCACCTAAAGCACAAAATTGGGGCTAAATTCATCTCCTCCAAGAAACAGCATCCTCCTGTGCATATCAAATCATTATGCTTGCCATGTTATATTAAATGTATTATTATATGTCACCCATCCTGAGCTCTGTGCACTTAATCTTTATTTCCACAGTGCCTCCCACATAACCTAGCACAAGATAAATGCTCAGTAAACAGTTTTGGTATTAGCTGGAACTGGGTTGCCCTTACCTTCAGGATTCTGTTAATGTGCAAACATCTTGGAAGAGGTAACACATCACATCAGACTCATCCCTAACATTTGCAAAGTCAAGAGCACAAATGGAGGCCCACATATCATAGACCTAAATATTTATAATTTCTAAATCAAGCTAACAAACTGTTAAATAAAATGTAGCTCTATCTTCCTGCCTCAACAAATAAATGTGCTTTTATATTGATGAGATTAAAAACGTGCAACAGTTCTTTTTTAATATGCTGAAAGTTGGCAAAATATCAAAGATAATACAACTTAATTATCAATATGTATATATAGGTGTTCTGGGTGGCAGTGTTTAGGTTTCAAAGTAAATATATAAATTTCATAAATTATTGTATTTTTCTTTAAGAAAATGTGTATTTTCATCTTTATTTTAGCATGGTTACAGATTATGCAGTTATAATAAAACATTTTAAAAGTTTTGCATTCTATCTACAGTCATGACAAATAATACAACCTTCCCCAAGTCACATGATGTCTGCTCTCTTTAATTTTTTCCTGGTTTAAAAAATTTAAATATACCTTGTCATTGAACTCTTTTCTATTTCTTTTCAACCTTTTTTTCCCCCTGAGGTCCACTTACAGTTTACACATATTCTTAATATTTAAAGGATTAAAAAATAAAATGTTATTCAAAATTGACATGATTTGAATAAAGATGTAATTTAAATTATAAATACAAAAAATTTAAAATTATTTCCATGTGTGCTTTCAGATAGAGTTCATACATGGTTTGCAGAAAGTTACTTTCTTCTAAGACATTTAAAAATATTTATTAAAATGAGGACAAAATGCAATTATCATCTCATATAAATTTTTATGTAAATCATTTGAATAAACAAAAATTTAATGAGTTAGAACTCATAAATCTAAATTTCAAAAATAAAACTATTGATAATTCTAGAATTCAGTAGATATCCAGTTGGCAAGGAATATGAGGCTTCATGTATATTACATCTAGAATTACCCATATACAAACTTTGAGAGTAATGTGAATCATTTAATAGTCAAAATATTCCCCAGGCAGCAAGTACACCTGTTTTGCATGCTGTATTGATTCATGAGTGCCTTCCAATGCATACATTGAAACGAAAGAAAATGGTGCTTATTAAAGCTTGAAAATAATACTTGGTTAGGAAATAACCTGTTGCATTTATGCCATCCAGAGAAAGAACCTGGTGAGTTATTTCACCCTTTCTCTTACTTAAATGCTTCCATAGCTCAAATTTCTTCCTATACTCCAAAACAGTATCTATTTCTGTTGTTAGCAATGGCAGTCTGCAAACCTTAGTAGCATTTGGACATAGTCACCTTTTGTTTTTAGGATATAAAACAAAAGATGGTCCAAAGTGTTTCTGTGGGGCTTCCAGGGTGTTAATTATAAGAGCAGGTGGTGTTAGTCACAAGCGCAGATGTTTTGGGTCCTGGCTTACTCTGCCAGCACCGAGTGTGAGATCCCAAGTGACAGAGGAATCCACAATCTATTTAATTTTTGAGTTTGTATTTGTGATGAGTAGAGCCCTCTTAGTGTGTGGGTTCTAGGGCAAGGATCTTCTCCTGTCTGGGTTTCAGGGTAGGATTGAATTAAATCCCTACCTATGAGTATATCAAATAAATGTCTTCCCTTAAGGTGTGGAGGGATACTAGACATCTGAGGAGAGGGGGAGGGGAGAGCAGACATTAAAAGATAGAATGAATGGAATAAATTTGGAGGGAGTTGAAGCAAAACATCACCTAGTTCATAATTTTGTTTGGGAATTTAGTCTAGAAGTACTATTTATTCTTGTTTCTGTGTATATATGTGTATTCTTTCTCTCGCTGCTCTACAAATTGTCTTGAATTAATCATTGTTTAGATACTTTGAAAATGTTCAGTTTGGGGTTGTGTTTATCATTGGGATTTAAGTCCCTCTATAGTTGGGTTTTGGAAAGCAAAGATACCCTCAATTTGTATAACAATTTAATTGCTTCAATTAGTATTTTCAGTCTAGAATATAAAGTATAGGATGTTTCTACTATAAATCAAAGCCCTTGGCTTAAAAAAAGATCCATAGACCTCAACCAGAACTTCTTAGAGGACGCTTCAACATAAATATAGTCTGGGATATTTGGGGTTTGCTTATGTCTATACTTAGGGCCAGAATTGGCAAAGATATTAATATTGGGGGCAGGGGAGGAACAGAGATAAACATGTTCAGTAATATTATTACTTGTCTCTCTTCCCCACTACTATATATCCAGATTAAAGAAAAAAAAAAAAGAGAAACAGTTTTAAGCTACACATTCTAAGCTAGAGAGAAAAAATGTCACATATTAGGAAATCCTGCTAAAGAAATGTCAAAAAAAGCCACAGGGTGCAAAATAATTTTAGATGAACTTAAAATGGGAAGAAGAAATCATCTGGCTTAGAAGTTAGATATATTTCCTCTCCTTTTCAACTCTTAATTCTTTAAGTGTTCAGTATCCAGGCCAGAAATGTGATCTACTAATTCACATTTCCAGTATTTATCAAGGATTATGTCTCCTAGTTTGATTCATGTTTTATTCATGCTTAGAGTTTTAATCTGTCTGAAACTTTGCAATAGGCTAAAGGTAGTCAAAATACGAAAGCTTGCAAATAAACAGAAAATTTTTGGCATGTTACAACTCTTAACATCAGAATTCTCACCTTTTTCAGGAAGGCACATTAGAACATGCAAGTTACTGGTCATTACTACTTGATCTGTTCTACATAGGATCTATGGTACTTTTGGGATTTTGTAAAATTTCAGGTCCGTCTTTAACAATTCCCTTTGCTTTTACCTCAAATACACTATTCTCTTCCTTTTTAAAATACAACCAATAAAAGTAGATTGGAATACAGCAGCATTGTTGGCAAACCAAACTTTATTAAATGTTTGGTTTTATCTGTTACAGAACATGAGAAGAAGCAGTTATGCAAGAGCACCGATTATATGAATTTGCATTTCAAAGTGAAATGGTTTTATAATGAATATGTGCGAGAACTTCCTGCCTTCAAGGATGCTGTTCCTGAATACTCCTTGTAAGTAGTGATTTTCACCCCCAACTTCTCAATTCATAGTCCTATAAAAATTATACCTGAATTATGCAACCTTAAAATCTCTTCTCGTAGTTTTTGCTTGAATGCAGACATTTCTATTATAAAATCAATATTAAATGACTTGCATTTCTTTGGGACCATATTTAATTGAATTGTGTTACATTTTTCAACTATGCCTTAACTCAGATATTCAACTCAAAGAAAAAGAAACACAAGACAGGATATGGCTCACATGATGAGGTTATCTTCTTTGAAAGTGCTCAAGCTCAGATTTTATTGGGAAAATGAGGGTATCTGTATACTGAGCTCTAGAATCAGATTCAATTCCCTTTAATTCAAACAAAAAATATCTTAGAAATTAATATTTCTAAAATAGAAGTTATAATTAAACAGGTAACATTTTTCATAAACATGCCTATATCAAATATATTTCTAAGCACGCAAACTTGTAATACTCTGCATCTCGTATTTTTCAGAATTCTATTTAATTTTGTTGAGGAGGGTCTTCCATATACTGGCACTGTGCCGAGTGCTATAGGACAGTAGTGAATAAGATAAAGACCTCACCCTGAAAGAAGCTTGTACTTGATGAGATACTGATAAGTATAAAAATCATGATAAAGCAAGGCAAAATTAAATAAGTACTAATTCAAGGAGCACAAAGTGCAGTGGGTTCTCACAGAAGAGAGACATTACCCCTATTTGGAGGGCTCTGCATAATCTTTATGGATGGAGTAGCACTGATGCAGACTTTGAAAATTAGGTCAGTTGATGACAAGAAAAGCATTTAGATTGGAAGTAAAGTTATGGGCATTATTATGGAAGTAGGAATATATGGGCTATGGTCCATGGGAAATGTCATTATAGTGGGGTATAGAGTATGTTTCCAAAGGAGTAGGTAGCAAAAGTAGTTTTGAACTAGATTATTATAAATAAATGCTATGAAGCTTGCCCCACATTCATGAGGCATTGTGGGCATTGGAAGAGGCAAAGATAGGGCAACAGGAAAGAGATTTAGAAGATAGTAATGTAATGATGAGATTAGAATTTCCCTTTAATGTGACTTTTCTCATAGAAGTTTATAAGATACAGTGGGATACTGGGACTAGTTAAAGTCTGTACACATTAGAGAGTGATTGTAGTAAGAATGTATAGGATGAGTATGTGTGGGAGAGAGATTTCTGAGGTAGAATTTACATAATTTGTCAACTAATACATATGAGGATAAAAGAAATAGGAAAGAATTAAAGATGAAGTATAAGTGCCTAAGCAGCTGGTAATACTGACTTGGAATAGGGAAGTAAAAAAGAGATGCTATTAGCCAGAGACTTCTGCTTTGACTCTGTCTAGACTAACTAAACTACACTAACTAAAATCAGACTGACATGCCCACTGAACACCAATATAAAAGCTGAATAAAATTAAACAGCATCAGAGAGCAAGCAAGGCAACCAGGAATTGAGACACTATGGTCCCTGAGAGAAGAGAAATGCATTGAGGTGAATCCTGTATTTGCTGCAGTTTTTTTCTCTATCCTCCCTGCTCCCATGCATTTGCCAATTCGCAATGCAGGTCATTGTGACCAAACAGAGAACAGTAGCCTAGCTTATAGCAATGTCCGTGGGGTAGAGAAATAAACGTTGTGTTCAGTACTATGAAGGTTGCTTGGACCTGTAGGACCAAAGTCCTAGAGAAATGCAAACCACAGAAAAGTAAGCACAGCACCTTGCATACAGTTTTCTCCCTGAGGTATTTTCTGATTCTTAATCTGCCCATGTATGGAGACTGAGGCAGAAATAAGCAGGTGTAGAAAGAAGGCACTGAGAGGATTAAAACTTAAGTAGACACTTCAGCATCCTCACAATGCTGGACAGACAAAAATTAGAGGTGAAGACTTCCTAAGAAACAAGACTTACCAGACTTTCAGGTGAGATCCCTGAGGGCTGTGCCCTAGAAATCAGCCTTGTCTACTTTATAACTCTCTCCCTGCAAATACAAGGAAAAATTTAGATTTTCTGTAGAGGAAATAACCAATCAAAGGTTCCATATCTTTTCATAGACAATGTATAATATTCAACAAAAAAATTAAAGACTGCCAGGCAACAGGACCAATTGAATAAAATCCAAGAGAAAAATAGATATTAGACTTATCAGACATAGACTTTGATCTAAACTTCAAAATGTGAGAGAATTTCCACAGAAAAATAGGATTTATAAGAAGAATAAAATAAAAACTACAGAACTGAAAAATGATGAAATTAGGAATGTAATAAATGGGCTTAATGGCAGATTGTACCTAGTAGAAGAGGGGATAAAAGAAATGGAAGACAAATTTGGAGAAAATATCCATATAAAAACAGAGGAAGAAACAAACAAACAAAAAAATACAAAATATAGAGGAAAGAATCAAACAAGGGATATATGGGACAAATTGTAAAGGTCTACTACGCAAAGAATTGAGTCCCAGAAAAGGAGAAGAGAGAAGGAACAGTATCAGAGCAATGTTTGATAAGATACTAGGTGTGGATTTTGCAAATTGGATGAAAAACATGAAGCCACAGTTCAAGAATTTCTATAAATCCTAGGCAGGATATTTAAAGCAAGGAAAACTACCTGTCATTACATCATATAAAGTTGCTTAAAACCAGAAAAGAATAAAAAAAAAAATCTTCCCATTTATTGGACTCAAGGAAGATAAGA
The DNA here is from genome assembly GCF_004348235.1 of Phoca vitulina. Lineage (NCBI taxonomy): Eukaryota > Metazoa > Chordata > Mammalia > Carnivora > Phocidae > Phoca > Phoca vitulina. The sequence continues at coordinate 21,429,141 of NW_022589723.1, forward strand.
CACTTTACCTTCAAAGGAGCTGCAGTAACAATCTTGGATGATTGTTCAATAGGAGGGACTGAAAACCAGAATACACTGCAGTGATATCTTTTAAGTGCTGAAAGAAAACAACTAATAACTTAGAATTCTATAAGCATCAAAAATGTCCTTTCAAAACAAGATGAAATAAGTATATTTATATAACTGAGAAGCTGAAAGAACCCATTTCCAGCAGACCTTCACCAAAAATATATAAGGCATGCTTCAGATAGAAGGAAAATGACTGAAGATAAAAATGCAGTAATGTAGTAAATGATAAAATACATTAGAAAACGTAAGCAAAGAAGGGCACTTAAAAATACGTTAACTATTTAAAGTAAAAAAATCTGTAGAAGAAAAGGTACATAGAATTAAGATACAAGACAACAGCATAAAAGGGTAGAAAAGCAATAAATGGAGTTAATATTTATAAGATCCTTGAATTGTTTAGCAAGTGTAAAATACTCAATGTAAAAATCCTTTAATGTGTCATGGAGGGTGTTATAATTTATAGTGTAACCCCATAAGTACTATGCATCCATAAAACAATAGGGTGAAGGGAGAGTAAAACAAACATACCTAAGGGCAGGAAAGGAGAATGCGAAAAATAAAGAGCAGGCAGGAAATTTAGCGGGCGGGGGGGGAAGCAAGATGATGTCTTTAAAATTAAATTTATCAGAAGATTAAGTGTAATCATTAAATATAAATGGATTAATACTCTATTCAACAAATATTGTCCTACAGATAAAATAGTAAATCCCAGACTATCTTGCTTGTAATTTATTCACCTAAAATGTAAGTGTCTAGAAAGGTTAAGTAAAGGATGAAAACAATAATTGGTGTAAAATTTTCACAGCTATACTAATATTAAACAAAATAGACTTCAAAATAAGAAATATAACAATAAAACAATTTGAGAGAGAAATATTTCATGATTAAAGGAGCAATTCAAAAAGATATATCAGTTGTAAATGTATCTCATAACATGTCAACAAAATACATAAAGCAAAAATTGTCAGAAGTGAAAGGAAAAACCAACAACTCAACAATTCTACTTGGAGGTTATACTTCTTTCAGCAACTGAAGAATCAGTCAGTTAAAATACAGAAGTTTCAACAACATGAATAACACACTTAAAGATATTTATCTATCTGTATTTGGTCACCTGGAGGTTCCACAATTTTTTGTGGGAATTGTTTATACACACACACACACACACACACACACACACACACCCATCTACAATTTATGACCAGCAGTGACAAAACACACATTGTTATCACACGCACATGGTGCATTTACCTAAATAGACTATTCTGTGGACCATAAAGCAGGTCTAATGGATTTTAAAAGATTGAAATATATACTGTATGGTCTTGGACCACTGTTGAATTAAGCCAGATATCAACTCCAAGAAGATAACTAGAAAATGACCAGATAGGCAAATTAAGCAGAACTCTCTAAAACCTGAGTAAAAAAGAAATCGGTGTAAATTACAAAATATTTTGAACTAAGTGATAATAAAATATCGCATGTTGAAACTTGTGGATTGCAGCTAAAACAGGAAATAGAAGAAAGTGTATAGCTTCTAATTCTATAGAGAGAAGGGGGAGAAAGGTATAAAATCAATAGTATAAGACTAGTTTAAAAAACAAATTAAGTCAAAAGAAAGTAGAAGGAGAAAATGATCAACAGGACCTAGAGCAAAAATAAATTTTAAAATAGAAGAAATTGCAAAGCCAAAAGTTTGTTCTTGAAAAACATGATAAAAATAAAAAAAGACTTAGCAAGGCCAATGGAAAAAAAAAAAAGGAAAAACAGATGTCACAAATTATTGTTACTAGAAAACGACATCACTAAAGATCCAGAAAGATAAAATATATTAAGGCATTATTTACGCCAGTACATTGAAAAGTTAGACAAAAACGTACCAATTCCTTTATATAACTTAGCTAAAATTAAAAAAAAGATAAAATCTGAATGGGCCCATAACTTTTAAAATTTGAATACATAGTTAAAAATCATGTCACAACAGAAACTCCAGGCTCAGATGGCTCCAAACAGAATTTTTCCAACTGTTTAAAGAAGAATATCACCAATATTACACAAATTGTTCCAAAAAGACAGGAACACTTTTCAAATCATTTTTTGAGGCCAGCATATCCTCAACTACTGAAACCTATTGGGAATATGACATACAATTAAAGAACAATTTCTCTCTGAAAATATATTTAAAAAGTAAAATATTAGCCAATAGAATCCAGTAGTTTATAAAAAGACTAATATAACATGACCAACGGGTGTTTATTCCTGAGATATAAAATTAGTTTAACATTTTAAAAGCAATGAATACAGTTCACCGCATTTAAGGAATGAAAGAGAAAATCCCTACAGTCATTAGAGTAGGCACAGAACAATAATTTAATAAAATACAGTATCAATTTATTGTAACAATCTCTTAGAAGTTAAGAATAGAAGGGAACTATCTTAATCTAATAAAAGACACATTCTTTCAAAAAAGAAACAACTATATAACCATTGTGTCTATTTTTTAATTGAAATGTAGTTGGCATAAGATATTATTTTAGTTTCAGGGGTACAACATAATTGTTCAACATTTACAAACATTATAAATTGATCACCACCATACATCTAGCTACTATCTGTCATGCAAAATTGTTATATTATTAGTAATTATATTTCCTATACTATACATTGTATCTCCATGTCTTATTTATTTTATAACGGGAAGTTTGTATCTCTCAATCCTCTTACTCTGTTTCACCCATCCCTCCCCTCTCCTCACCTCTGGCAACCACCAGTTTTTTCTCTGTATCAGTGAATCTGTTTCTGTTTTGCATGGTTTTTGGTTTTTGGTTTTTCTTAGATTCCATATGTAAGTGAAATCATATGCCATCTGTCTTTCTCTGTCTGACTTATTTCGCTGAGCATAATATCCTCTTGATCTACTCAGGCTGTCACAAATGGCAAGATTGCATTCTTTTTTATAGCTAACATTCCATTGTGTATCTATACCACATCTTCATCCATTCATCTATTATAAGATGGACACTTAGATTGCTTCCATATCTTGGCTACTGTAAATAATGGTGTAATGAACATGTAATGGTATATATGTCTTTTTGAATTACTGTTTTCATTTTCCTCAGGTAAATTCCCAGAAGTGGGATTGCTGGATCATACGATATTTCTGTTTTTAATTTTTGAGGAACCACCATAAATTTTTCCGTAGTGGCTGCACAATTTTGACTTTCCACCAGCAGTGCATGAGGATTCCCTTTTCTTTGCATCCTCAACAACACTTGTTATTTCTTGTTTGCTTTTTTATAATATATAGTCATTCTTTCAAATGTGAGACAATATCTTGTGCTTTTTGATTTGCATTTCCCTGATGATAAGTGATCTTGAGCATCTTTTGGTGTCTGTTGGCCATCTGTATGTCTTCTTTAGAGCAATGTCTGTTAAGGCCCTCTGCCTATTTTTTAAATGGATGTTTTTATATTGAGTTTGGTGAGGTTTTTTTTTAATATATTTTGGACATTGACAGCTTATGGGTCATATCATTTGCAAATATTATTTCCATTCAGTAGGTTACCTTTTTGTTTTGTTGATGGTTTTCTTTGCTGTGCAAAATCTTTTTAGTATGATGTAGTCCCAGTTGTTTATTTTTGCTTTTGTTGCCCTTGCTTGAGGAAATGGATAAAAAAAAAAATATTGCTAAGATGTCCAAGAGCTCGTGCATATGTGTTCTTCTAGGAATTTTATGGTTTCAAGTCTTATATTTAGGTCTAATACATTTTCTGTTTATCTTTGTATATAGTGTAAGAAAGTGGTCCAATTTTATTCTTTTGCATGTAGCTGTCCAGTTTTCCCAACACCATTTATTGAAGAGATGGCCTTTTCTCCATTGTATATTCTTCATCATGTATAAACATGGGTTTATTTCCAGACTTTCTATTCTGTTCTGTTGATCTATGTGTGCTTGATTACTATAGCTTTATAGTATAGTTAAGAAATCAGGAAGAGTGACACCTAAAGCTTTGTTCTTACTTCTCAAGATGCTTTGGCTATTTGGGGTCTTTTGTGATTCCATACAATTTTCAGGATTATTTGCTCTAGTCTGTAAAAAATACCATTGGAATTTTGATAGGGATTGCACTGAATCTGTAGATTGCTTTGGGTAGTATAGACATTTTAACAATATTCTTCAAATCACAAATATGGTATATATTTCCACTTATTTGTGTCATCTTCAATTTCTTTTATCAATGTATTATTTTCAGAGTACAGTTCTTTAAAATTCTTGGCTACATTTATTCCTAGGTGTTTTTTGATGCAATTGTAAATAGGTTTTTTCCTTTAATTTCTCTTTCTGATAGTTCATTATTAGTGTATAGAAGTGAAACAGATTTATGTATATTACTTTCATATCTGGCAACCTTACTGAATTCATTAGTTTTAATAGTTTTCAGTGGAGTGCGTAGTGTTTTCTAGATACGGTATATCAACTGCAAATAATGACAGTTTTACTTCTTTTCCAATTTGGATATCTTTTTTTAATTATTATTATGTTAGTCACCATACATTACATCATTAGTTTTTGATGTAGTGTTCCATGATTCATTGTTTGTGTATAACACCCAGTGCTCCATTCAATATGTGCCCTCCTTAATACCCATCACCAGGCTAACCAATCCCCTTCCCCCCTCCCCTCTAAAACCCTGTTTGTTTCTCAGAGTCCATAGTCTCTCATGGTTCGTCTCCCACTCCAATTTCCCCCCCTTCATTTTTCCCTTCCTACTGTCTTCTTTTTTGTTTTTTAAACATATAATGTATTATCTGTTTCAGAGGTACGGGTCTGTGATTCATCAGTCGTACGCAATTCACAGCACTCACCGTAGCACATACCCTCCCCAATGTCCATCACCCAGCCACCCCATCCCTCCCACCCCCCACCACTCCAGCAACCCTCAGTTTGTTTCCTGAGATTAAGCATTCCTCATATCAGTGAGATAATATATTTGTCTTTCTCTGATTGACTTATTTCACTTAGCATAATACCCTCTAGTTCTATGCACATCGTTGCAAATGGCAAGATTTCAGGTTTTTTGATGGCTGCATAATATTCCATTGTATATATATACCACATCTTCTTTATCCATTCATCTCTTGATGGACATCTTGGCTCTTTCCACAGTTTGGCTATTGTGGACATTGCTGCTATAAACATTGGGGTGCACGTACCCCTTTGGATACCTACATTTGTATCTTTGGGGTAAATACCCAATAGTGCAATTGCTGGGTCGAAATAGCTCTATTTTCAACTTTTTTTTTTAACCTTTAAAATGAACCATTTATTAAATCAGACTATTAATTCTTAACAGTTAATGTAAGTTACATATATGATTATGTCAGAGTATTTCACATGGAAATTTTTTAAACTCTTATAGGCAAGCAAAATCGTACCACACAATATATAAGTGGGAAGGGGGTACTGCTAAACATTCAAATAAGGCAAGTATTTAAAAACGGTAAAACAATAATTAAAAAAAATTCAAGCATTCCTTTAAGAGAATTCAATACTACTAGCTAAATGTACTTTCTGAGTATTTTCAACTTTTTGAGGAACCTGCATACTGTTTTCCAGAGTGGCTGCACCAGCTTGCATTCCCACCAACAGTATAGGAGGGTTCCCCTTTCTACGCATCCTCGCCAACATCTGTTGTTTCCTGACTTCTTAATTTTAGCCATTCTGACTGGTGTGAGGTGGTATCTAATTGAGGTTTTGATCTGGATTTCCTTGATACCGAGAGATGTTGAGCACTTTTCCATGTGTCTGTTGACCATTTGTCTGTCTTCTTTGGAAAAATGTCTGATCATGTCTTCTGCCCATTTCTTGATTGGATTAGTTGTTCTTTGGGTGTTGAGTTTGATAAGTTCTTTATAGATTTTGGATACTAGCCCTTTATCTAATATGTCATTTGCAAATATCTTCTCCCATTCTGTCGGTTGTCTTTTGGTTTTGTTGACTGTTTCTTTTGCTGTGCAAAAGCTTTTTATCTTGATGAGGTCCCAATAGTTCATTTTTGCCCTTGCTTCCCTTGCCTTTGGCGATGTTTCTAGGAAGAAGTTGCTGCGGCTGAGGTCGAAGAGGTTGCTGCCTGTGTTCTCCTCTAGGATTTTGATGGACTCCTGTCTCACATTTAGGTCTTTCAACCATTTGGAGTCTATTTTGGTGTGTGGTGTAAGGAAATGGTCTAGTTTCATTCTTCTGCATGTGGCTGTCCAATTTTCCCAACACCATTTGTTGAAGAGACTGTCTTTTTTCCATTGGACATTCTTTCCTGCTTTCTCGAAGATGAGTTGACCATAGAGTTGAGGGTCCATTTCTGGGCTCTCTGTTCTGTTCCATTGATCTATGTGTCTGTTTTTGTGCCAGTACCATACTGTCTTGCTGATTACAGCTTTTAATAGAGCTTGAAGTCCGGAATTGTGATGCCACCAGCTTTGCTTTTCTTTTTCAAAATTCCTCTGGATATTCGGGGTCTTTTCTGGTTCCATACAAATTTTAGGATTCTTTGTTCCATTTCTTTGAAAAAAGTGGATGGTATTTTGATAGGGATCGCATTAAATGTGCAGATTGCTCTAGGTAGCATAGACATTTTCATGATATTTGTTCTTCCAAAACATGAGCATGGAATGTTTTTCCATTTCTTTGTGTTTTCCTCAATTTCTTTCATGAGTATTCTATAGTTTTCTGAGTACAGATCCTTTGCCTGTTTGGTTAGATTTATTCCTAGGTATCTTATGTTTTTGGGTGCAATTGTAAATGGGATCGACTCCTTAATTTCTCTTTCTTCTGTCTTGTTGTTGGTGTATAGGAATACCACTGATTTCTGTGCATTGATTTTATATCCTGCCGCTTTACTGAATTCCTGTATGAGTTCTAGCAGTTTTGGGGTGGAGTCTTTTGGGTTTTCCACATAAAGTATCATATCATCTGCAAAGAGTGAGAGTGTGACTTCTTCTTTGCCGATTCGGATGCTTTTTATTTCTTTTTGTTATCTGATTGCTGTGGCTAGAACTGCTCGTACTATGTTGAATAGCAGTGGTGATAGTGGACATCCCTGCCATGTTCCTGACCTTAGAGGGAAAGCTCTCAATTTTTCCCCATTGAGTATGATATTCGCTGTGGGTTTTTCATAGATGGCTTTTATGATATTGAGGTATGTACCCTCTATTCCTACACTGTGAAGAGTTTTAATCAAGAAAGGATGCTGTACTTTGTCAAATGCTTTTTCTGCATCTATTGAGAGGATCATATGGTTCTTGTTCTTTCTTTTATTAATGTATTGTATCACATGGATTGATTTGCAGATGTTGAACCAACCTTGCAGCCCAGACATAAATCCCACTTGGTCGTGGTTAATAATCCTTTTAATGTACTGTTGGATCCTGTTGGCTAGTATTTTGGTGAGAATTTTTGCATCCATGTTCATCAGGGATATTGGTCTGTAATTCTCCTTCTTGATGGGGTCTTTGTCTGGTTTTGGGATCAAGGTAATGCTGGCCTCATAAAATGAGTTTGGAAGTTTTCCTTCCATTTCTATTTTTTGGAACAGTTTCAGAAGAATAGTTATTAATTCTTCCTTAAACGCTTGGTAGAATTCCCCTGGGAAGCTATCTGGCCCTGGGCTTTTGTTTGTTGGGAGATTTTTGATGACTGCTTCAATTTCCTTAGTGGTTATAGGTCTGTTCAGGTTTTCTATTTCTTCCTGGTTCAGTTTTGGTAGTTGATACATCTCTAGGAAAGCATCCATTTCTTCCAGAGTATCTAATTTGCTGGCATATAGTTGCTCATAATATGTTGTTGTAGTTGTTTGTATTTCTTTGGTGTTGGTTGTGATCTCTCCTCTTTCATTCATGATTTTATTTATTTGGGTCATTTCTCTTTTCTTTTTTGATAAGTCTGGCCAGGGGTTTATCAATCTTATTAATTCTTTCAAAGAACCAGCTCGTAGTTTTGTTGATCTGTTCTACTGTTCTTTTGGTTTCTATTTCATTGATTTCTGCTTTGATCTTTATTATTTCTCTTCTCCTGCAGGGTTTAGGCTTTATTTGCTGTTCTTTCTCCAGCTTCTTTAGGTGTAGGGTTAGGTTGTGTATTTGAGACCTTTCTTGTTTCTTGAGAAAGGCTTGTATTGCTATATACTTTCCTCTTAGGACTGCCTTTGCTGCATCCCAAAGATTTTGAATAGTTGTGTTTTCTTTTCATTGGTTTCCATGAATTTTTTTAATTCTTCTTTAATTTCCTGGTTGACCCATTCATTCTTCAGTAGGATGCTCTTTAGCCTCCATGTATTTGAGTTCTTTCTGACTTTCCTCTTGTGATTGAGTTCTAGTTTCAAAGCCTTGTGGTCTGAAAATAGGCAGGGAATGATCCCAATCTTTTGGTACCGGTTGAGACCTGATTTATGACCTAGGATGTGATCGATTCTGGAGAATGTTCCATGGGCACTAGAGAAGAATGTGTATTCTGTTGCTTTGGGATGGAATGTTCTGAATATGTCTGTGAAGTCCATTTGGTCCAGTGTGTCATTTAAAGCCTTTATTTCCTTGTTGATCTTTTGCTTAGATGATCTGTCCATTTCATTGAGGTCAGTGTTAAAGTCCCCTACTATTATTGTGTTGTCAGTGTGTTTCTTTGCTTTTGTTATTAATTGGCTTATATAATTGGCTGCTCCCATGTTAGGGGCATAGATATTTACAATTGTTAGATTCGTTGGATAGACCCTTTAAGTAGGATATAGTGCCCTTCCTCATCTCTTATTATAGTCTTTGGTTTAAAGTCTAATTTGTCTGATATAAGGATTGCCACCCCAGCTTTCTTTTGATGTCCATTAGCATGGTAAATGGTTTTCCACTGCCTCACTTTTAATCTGGAGGTGTCTTTGGGTCTAAAATGAGTCTCTTGCAGGCAGCATATCGATGGGTCTTGTTTTTTTATCCAATCTGGTGCCCTTTGTCTTTTGATTGGGGCATTTAGCCCATTTACATTCAGGGTAACTATTGAAAGATAGGAATTTAGTGCCATTGTATTGCCTGTAAGGTGACTGTTACTGTATATTGTCTCTGTTCCTTTCTGGTCTATGTTACTTTTAGGTTCTCTCTTTGCTTAGAGGACCCTTTCAGTATTTCTTGTAGGGCTGGTTTGGTGTTTGCAAATTCTTTTAGTGTGTGTTTGTCCTGGAAGCTTTTTATCTCTCCTTCTATTTTCAATGACAGCCTAGCTGGATATAGTATTCTTGGCTGTATATTTTTCTCATTTAGTGCTCTGAATATATCATGCCAGTCCTTTCTGGCCTGCCAAGTCTCTGTGGATAGGTCTGCTGCCAATCTACCATTGTAGGTTACAGACCTCTTGTCCCGAGCTGGTTTCAGGATTTTCTCTTTTTCTCTGAGACTTGTAAGTTTTACTATTAGATGTCGGGGTGTTGACCTATTTTTATTGATTTTGAGGTGGCTTCTCTGTGCTTCCTGGATTTTGATGCCTGTTTCCTTCCCCAAATTAGGAATTTCTCTGCTATAATTTCCTCCAATATACCTTCTGCCCCCCTCTCTCTTTCTTCTTCTTCTGGGATCCCAATTATTCTAATATTGTTTTGTCTTATGGTGTCACTTATCTCTTGAATTCTGGCCTCGTGATCCAGTAGTTGTTTATTTCTCTTTTTCTCAGCTTCTTTATTCTCCATCATTTGGTCTTCTATATCACTAATTCTTTCTTCTGCCTCATTTATCCTAGCAGTTAGAGCCTCCATTTTTTATTGCATCTCATTAATATCTTTTTTTATTTCGACTTAGGTAGATTTTAGTTCTTTTGTTTCTCCAGAAAGTGATTCTCTGGTATCTTCCATGCTTTTTTCAAGCCCAGCTAATATCTTTATAATCGTCATTCTTAACTCTAATTCTGACATCTTACTAATGTCTGTATTGATTAGGTCCCTGGCAGTTGGTACTACCTCTTGTTTTTTTTTTTTTTTTTGAGGTGATTTTTTCCATCTTGTCATTTTGTCCAGAGGAGAATAGATGAATGAGAGAATAAAATGCTAACAGGGTAACAACGACCCGTGAAAAATATACACTAAACAAATCAGAAGAGACCCAAAACTGGGGGGAAAAGAAAGGGGAAGAAAGAAAAAAAAAAAAAAAGAATATGATCAAATATGATCAGGCTGGTGAATAGATCACACTAGATTTTGGGTGTATTTTGGTCTGTTAGAAGAAAGTGCCTCCCAAAATTTTAAAGAAAGAAAAACTTATACAAAAACAAGGGTAAATATGATGAAGGGATGGAATATGAGTGTAAAGATGAAAATTATAAAAGATTTCATAAAATGAATTGATAAGTTGGTTGAAAAAAGAAAGAGAAATAAAATAAAGAAAAGGAGAGAATGTGATCAGGTAGCAGACTAGAACAAAGCCACACACTGGAGATTTAGGGTATATTTTGCTGTTAGAAGAAACTGTATGCCAAAATTTTAAAGGGAGAACAACTTATATATATATATATATATATATATATATATATACAAAAAGTAAGGTTAACTACAATGAAGGGATAGAATAGGACTCTAAAAATGAAAAATAAAAAAGATTTTAAAAAAAGGGGTAAGATGTTGGTTGAAAAAGGGAAAAAGAAAAATTCAAACAAAAATAGAAAAAGAGAAAAATAAAGAGAATTTAAAAAATTAACTTTGGAAGACTAAAGAATCGTAGGGAAAAAAGCCATGAATTCTATGTGCTGTATTTCCCTAGTGCTGGAGTTCTGCTGTTCTCATTGATCAGTAAACTTGGTCTTGGCTGGCTGTTCTTGCTGATCTTCTGGGAGAGGGGCCTGTTGCAGTGATTCTCAAATGTCTTTGCCTAAGGTGGAATTGCACCGCCCTTGCTAGGGGCTAGGCTAGGTAATCTGCTTGGGTTTGCTCTTGGTAGCTTTTGTTCTCTGCAAGCTTTCCGTCCAGCTTTGGAGGACAAGAAAGAAAATGGCGGCCTCCCAATCTCTGCTCCAGAGGAGCCAAGAACTGGGGCCCCACTCCTCAGTGAGCCCCCAGAGAAAATCAGTCAATCACTCCTGTCTCCCTGGTCTCCAGCCTCACTCCGTGCTCACCCGGCCTGTGACTTAGCCTTTCTATCTCTGGCACACAACCCCGTTTGGGGTCTCCAAACCCAGCAGATCCTGAGGTGCACTCCCGTGCCTCTTCTCCCAGGGGAGGAAGGGGAGATCTGCTGCTTGTTGGGCCCCTGCTCGAAGAGTAGTGGCCTGACCATGCCACAGTTTATGGCAACCCCGAGCTGAGAGCCCACTCCTCGGCTCTGTTTTTGCAGCTTGCTTCCCCCCTCCATACCTGGGAGCTCTGCCACACTCAGGCACCCCCAGTCTTTCTGTGACCCCGAGGGTCCTGATACCACACTGTCCCAGTGAGGGTTCCACCCCCCACTTAGCCACTGGAGCAGCATCCCTCAGCGGAACAGACTTCTAAAAGTTCCAATTTTGTGCTCTGCTCCTCTATCACTTGCTGGTAGCCGGCTCCCTTCCCCCTATGGTCTATCTTTCCAAATATCACCTTGGATTCACTTCTCCACACATCCTACCTTCCAGAAAGTGGTCGCTTTTCTGTTCAGAGAGTTGCTGCTATTCTTTTCTTCGATCTCCTGTTGAGTTTATAGGTGTTCAGAATGTTTTCATACCTATCTAGCTGAATTCCTCGGACCAGACTTAATATAGGTCTCCTACTCCTCCATTTTGCTCCTCCTCCCCAATTTGGATATCTTTGATTTCTTTTTCTCATCTGATTGCTGTGGCTAGGATTTCCAATACTGTGTAGGAAAAAAGTGGCACGACTGGGCATTCTTGTCTTGTTCCTGATCTGAAAGGAAAAGCCTTCAGGGCGCCTGCGTGTCTCAGTTGTTAAGCGGCTGCCTTCACCTCAGGTCATGATCCTAGGGTCCTGGGATCGAGCCCCACATCGGGCTTTCTGCTCAGCGGGAAGCCTGCTTCTCCCTCTCCCAACTCCCCCCGCTTGTGTTCCTGCTCTCGCTATCTCTCTCTCTCTGTCAAATAAATAAATAAAATCTTTTAAAAAAATGAAAGGAGAAGCCTTCAAGTGTTCACCATTAAGTATGATGCTAGCCATGGGTTTGTTATATATGGCCTTTATTATGTTGATGCATGTTCCCTGTATACTCTCTTTTTGAGAGTTGTTGTCAGATGTTGAATTTTATCAAATGGTTTCTATGCATCTATTGGTAAGGTTGTATGATTTTTATTCTTTTGTTGTTGCTAATGTGGTATTACATTGATTGATTTGCAGATAGCGAACCATCCTTTCATCCCTGGGATAAATCCTACTTGATCACAGTGTATAATCCTTTTAATGTATTTTTAAATTCAGCTTCCTAATAATCTGTTGAAGATTTTTGCCTCTGTGTTCATCAGGGATATTGACCTGTAATTGTATTGTTTTATGGTGTCTTTGTCTAACTTTGGCATCAGAGTAACACTGAGAATATAGAATGAGTTTGGAGCATTCCTTCTTTAATTTTTAGTATAGTTTGAGAAGGATAGGTATTAACTCTTCTTTAAATATTTGGTAGAATTTGGCAGTGAAGCCATCTTGTCCTTGGCTTTTCTTCTTTTGGGAGTTTTTTTTTTTATTACTGATTCATTTTTATTACTTGTAATTGGTCTATTCATATTTCCTATTTTTTGTGTGTGTCAGTCTTAGATCATATGTTTCTGGGAATTTACCCATTTCATCCCATTTGTTGGCACATAATTATAGTTTTTTATGATCCTTTGTATTTCTGTGGCATAAGTTGTAACTTCTCTTTCATTTCTGATTTTATTTATTTGGGCCTCTTTTTTTTTTTTCTTCATAGCTAAAGGTTTATCAATTTTGTTTATGTTTGCAAAGAACCACTCTTAGTTTCATTATTTCTATTGTTTTCATAGTCTGTATTTCATTTATTTTTGCTCTGATCTTTAATAATTTCCTTTCTTCTATTAACTCTGGTCTTTATTCTTTTTTTCTATTCTTTCAGGTGTAAGGTTAGATTGTTTATTGAGATTTTTCTTGTTTCTTGAGGTAGGCCTGTATCACTATTTACCTCTCTTTTAAAACTGCATTTTCTGCATCCGATAGATTTTGGGCTGTTTGTTTCCATTTTCATTTGTCTCAAGGATTTTTCTTTTCTTCTTTGATTTCTTCATTGACTTACTGGTTGCTAATAATGTTCGGATTCCACATGTTTGTGTTTTGTCCACTTTTCTTTTTGTAATTGATTTCTAGTTTCATGCCATTGTGGTCAGAAAAGATACTTGATATGATTTCAGTCTTCTTTAATTCACTGAGACTTGTTTTGTGGTCCAACATGTGATCCATCCTGAAAAATGTTCTGTGTGCACTTAAAAAGAATGTGTATTCTTCTGCTTTTGGATGGAGTGTTGTGTATATATTAAGTCCATTTGGTCTACTGTGTTGTTCAAGGCCAATGTTTCCTTACTGATTTTCTCCCTAGATGATCATTCCATTGTTGTAAGTGGAGTGTTAAAGTCCTCTACTATTATTATATTACCATGAATTTCTCCCTTGTCTAGTAACATATGCTTTATGTATTTAGGTGCTCCTATCTTGGGTACATAGATATTTACAAGTGTCATATCCTCTTGTTGGATTGAACCCCTGTTCTGTCTCTTGTTACAGCCTTTCTTTTAAAGTCTATTTTGTCTGATATAAGCATTTCTACCACAGCTGTCTTTTTGTTTCTATTTGCAAGGAATAGATTTTTCTGTCCCTTCACTTTCAGTTTGTTTGTGTCTTAGATCTGAAGTGAATCTATCATAGGCAGCATATATAGAATCTAGCTTGTGTTTGGTTTTTTTATCTGTTTAGCCCCATCTATCTTTTGATTTAATCTATTTACATTTAAGGTAACCCTTGATAGATATGTACTTCTTGCCATTTTTCAACCATTTTATGGTTGTTTTTGTAGTTTTTTTCCTGTTTCTTTCTCTCTCTCTTCTCATGTGATTTAGTGACATTCCTTAGTGTTATGTTTGTATTTCTTTCTCTTTAATTTTTGTGTATCTGTGTATCTGTTATAGGTATTTGTGGTTACCACAAAGTTCATATATAATATCCCATATATAGCAGTCTATTTTAAGTTGATAGTTGTTTAGGTTCCAGCATGTTCTAAAAGCACTACATTTTTACTCTTCCCCTATTTTTTTTGTTTTTGATGTCATATTTTACGTGTCATTATTTTGTGTATCCTTTGACTAATTATTGTAGGTCTAGATGATTTTACTATTGTCTTTTAACCTTCATACTACCTGTTTAGATGATTGAAACACTACCTTTACTATGTATTTACCTCTACCACTGAGATTTTTTTCTTTTATTATTTTTTTGTTTTTTGGTTATGGCCTTTTCTTTTATGTTTAAAGAAGTTCTTTTCACATTTCTTAGAAGGCCAGTTTATTGTTAATGAACTCCTTTCACTTTTGCTTGCCTGGGAAACTCCTTATGCTTCCTTCAGTTCTGAGTGATAATTTTGCCCGGTAGAGTATTCTTGGTTGTAATTGTTTTTCCTTTCAGCACTTTGAATATATTGTGCCACTATTTCTGGCCTGTAAATTTTCTGCTGAAAAATCAGCTGATAGTCATATTGGGGTTCACTTATACGTAAATAATTGTTTTCTCTTGCTGCTTTAAGAATCTCTCTTTAACTGTGGACACTTGGATTATAATGTATCTTGGTGTAGGTCTCCTTAGATTAATCTTTTTGGAGACTCTCTGTGATTCCTGGACTTGCATGTCTGTTTCCTTCACTAAGTTAGGGGTATTTTTAGCCATTATTTCTTCAAATAGGTTTTCTGTACCTTTTTCTATCTTTTCTCCTTCTGGGACCACTATAATATGAATGTTAGTATGCTTGAGGTCCTAGAGGGCCCTTAAACTTATTTATTTATTTATTTTTATTTATATTTATTTTATTATCCTTATTTTTTATTTATTTTTAAAGATTGATTTTAGAGAGAGAGCATGAGCAGGGGGAGAGGCAGAGGGAGAGGGAGAGAGAAACCCTCAAGCAGACTCCAAACTGAGCACAGAGCCTGATGTGGGGCTCAGTCTCACAACACTGAGATCATGACCTGAGCCGAAACCAAGAGTCGGGTGCTTAACCAAATGGGCCACCCAGGTGCCCCAGTGATCCTCATTTTTAAATCCTTTTTCTTTTTGATGTTCAGTTTGGATGACTTCCACTACCCTGTCTTCCAGATCACTGATCCGTTCTTCTGCATCATCTAGTGTTCTGTTGATTTTCTGTAGTACAGTTTTCATTTCAGTTATTGTAGGCTTCAGTTCTGATTGGTTCTTTTTAATATTTTCTATCCTTGTTGAAGTTCTCAAGGTATTTATTCGTTCTTCTCCTGAGTTCTGTAGACATCTTTATGACCATTACTTTGAACTGTTTATCTGGTAAGTCACTTACCTTCATTTCATTTAGTTCTTTTTGGGGGGTTTCGTCTTGTTCTTTCTGTCATATTTTTTGACATATTGTTCTGTCTCCTCATTATGCCTCTTTGTGTTTCTTTCTATGTATTAAGTAGATTAGCTAATTCTCCTGGTCTTGAAGGAGGAGCTTTATGCAGAAGGTGTGCTGTGGGGCCCAGTATCATAAACTCCCCTGGTCACCTGCCAGGTGCCCCAGGGGTGTCTTCTGTGTGGGCCATATGCACCCTCCTGTTATGGCTGGAGGTGGTTGTTGTTGGTTTTTTTCATGCACAACTGCTTGTGTGGGGGGCTGTCCCTTGGCACAGCTGTCTGCCAGGCCCTGCTACAACTGCTGTGGGCATTCTGGTGAATGGGGCTTGACCCTGACCTGTGTGGCTGAGGGACCGGGCTGTGACTGCTGCAAGGGCGCTGGTTTACAGTGTTGGCTCTGGCATGGCTAGTTGCAAGGCCCAAGGTGGGCCAGGCTTTTGGTGTGGCCGACTGTGACTGAGAGTGGAGTTTCCATTTTCTGCTGCTCTCTGGCTCTCCTGGATATGGGTGCTCAACTTCCTGGTGCAGGTTCTTTGGGCTTTGGAGCCCAGTGTGGGTCTCAGACCCCTTATTCTTCAGGGAAGGCTTCTATACCTGTGGGTTGCATTGGGGTATTGGTCCTGACCAGACCACCTCTCTACCTGTCTTAACTGTTTCCATGTGACTTTTTATTTATATCTTTAGTTGTATAAGATCTGTTCTATTAATCTTCACTTCATTGTCTGAGATAGTTCTATATGTAATTGTAGATTTTGGTGTGTCGGTGGGAGAAGAGAAGCTCGAGATCTTCCTACTCTGCCGTCTTGATCCCCTCTCTAAACATTATGCTTATGGATAAAATTGAAAGCTTCCCCCTGGAATCAAGAATGAGAATGATAACTGATAACATCACCTTTATTTAACATTTTACTAAAAGTCCTATGCAATACAATAAGATAAGAAAGGGATAGAAAAGTATAATGATTATAAAAGCATATGTTGATGCTGTCAATATTTGTCTATGATATAATAGTACATCTAGAAAATCCAAAAAAAAAAAAACTATAGGATAACTAATAGAATTTAAAAAGCAGCTCCTGGGTGGCTCAGTAGGTTAAATGTCTGACTCTTGATTTTGGCTCAGGTCATGATCTCAGGGTCGTGAGATGGAGCCCTGGGTAGGGCTCCACGCTGAGCTTCCCCTTCCCTCATGCTGGCACACACTCTTTCTCTCTCTCTCTCTCAAAAAAAGTGACTATAATAAGTCTATATAAAAGTTAATTAAATTTCTATATAGTAGCCACAATCAATTAGAAAATTACATATAAACCTTACCATTTAAATAGCATTAAAACCATGAGAAACAAATAGTGATGAAAGATGTGCAAGCCCTCTACTCAGACAACTATAAAATGTTACTAATAGAAATTTAAGATGAACTAAAATAAAGTAGTCAGTGTTCCTAAAAAGATGCATTATTGTAAAGATAGTAATTCTCCCCCCATTGACTTAGAGATTTAATGCATCCCATAAAAATTCCAGCAGGGGGGCGCCTGGGTGGCTCAGTTGGTTAAGCGACTGCCTTCGGCTCAGGTCATGATCCTGG
This sequence comes from Phoca vitulina, assembly GCF_004348235.1. Taxonomy (NCBI): domain Eukaryota; kingdom Metazoa; phylum Chordata; class Mammalia; order Carnivora; family Phocidae; genus Phoca; species Phoca vitulina. The sequence goes on from NW_022589723.1 coordinate 21,446,373, forward strand.
AGTCCCGGGATCGAGTCCCGCATCGGGCTCCCTGCTCGGCAGGGAGTCTGCTCCTGCCTCTGACCCTCCCCCCCTCATGTGCTCTCTCTCTCTCTCTCTCAAATAAATAAATAAAATCTTTAAAAAAAAATGTAATATAGAAATGCAAAGGGCTAAGAATAGCCAAGGCAGTCTTGAAGAGGAAGAAAAAAACCCTAGAGAGCTGCATTATCAGTTCTCAAGACTAATGAAGAGAGTGTGGTGTTAATACATGACAGAGAGCCCGGTAGGACGAACTGGTCTGGAGACAAACCCATATATGCCATTGCCTGATTCATACCAAAGATGGCAATTCAAGGCAGTGGGGAAGGGATGATCTTCTAACTAAAGCATGCTGTACAGTTGTACCACCACATGGAAAAAAGGACTTTGAAACTTAGAACATTCACAAAACACAACTGCAGGTGGATTGTAAATCCTAACAAGCCAGAGGTGAGCCCTCAGGATCAGTTACAGGAGACGAGTAGGTATGGATGAAAGGAAGCCCATCAGTAAAGTACTAAAAAGTGAAAGAATGGCATGATAGAGGACAGCACATAAGATCTACATTTTATAGGATTTTGAATTGTGAAGGAAACTGTAGTGCAGGAATTGGGAACTAAGCATATTTAAAGTAGCATGGGAGGAACCAAGAAAGAGATAGACATTGAAAGTAAATAAACAGGAACGTGTTTGATGAAGTAAAGCTAAAGGTCTCTGAGGAAACAGAACTGCAAAAAGGGGAATGAAAAGAAATTTTTGGTCCTGAATTAGTCTCATATAAGAAAAGAGCAGCATTCACTGTTAATTATGTGTAAATGATATCTTTTATAGTATGTAACATTATTAATTTTTTTAGGTGGTTTGAGCCTTTTGTCATGCAGTGGCTGGATGAAAATGAAGATGTATCAGTGGAGTTCCTTCATGGAGCACTAGGAAGAGACAAAAAAGATGGAGTGAGTTTAAATTACTTTAAGACTGCTTATTGGCAAGATTCATTCACACTACTCACTTTTAAGATAATGGGAATAGTTAGGCTCATTGTTATTAATTAAGGTTTATTTTAATCCTCTAATGACCAAAATAAATGTAAAACACAACTTTGAAGGGCTGACAGGAACCCTAGGGAATTGTTTAAATTAAAAAAAAAAAAGTCACCCTTTTGCTCCAAGATTCCTTTACCTCTTGAATTGGTCAGAGTCTACAAGTTCAGTAGGGTTATACAAAACTTCCTTGTCCTGAAACCTTCCCAGGATTTCAAGATTGGGAGCAGACACCCTCAAGATCTCTCTGGAACAACTTAAAAGTGTTGAGCTACAATATCTTTCTAAACCATCCTCATATCTATGGGGAATGAGAAATAAAAAGAACCAGTCCATCAATGTAGCAATGGAAATCCCAATTAATAGCAGCCTGCCCCCCTGGTATGAGTTCTAATACATTTTCCAGAAAAGGACATGAATGATTTTGAAACGGGTAAACATTTTATTAAATGGGAAAAGAAGGCATGTGAAATGAAGGTACATGATACAGGAGATCGAGTTATTTATGTGGAATGACTCTCCTCTCTCCACACTCCCTCTAATGTGCTTATTGGGATGGTTTCGCCTTCTCTCCCTTCAGTTCCAGCAGACATCTGATCATGCCCTCTTCTCTTGTTCCGTGGTTGATGTCTTCACTCAGCTTAATCAGAGCTTTGAGATTATTAAGAAACTGGAATGCCCTAATCCTGAAGCATTATCTCACTTAATGAGAAGATTTGCAAAGGTAGGTTGGAAGGAATGAGTGCTTTCTTTTCTGGGATTGTGGCATGTTATTATTTTCTTGCACAGAACCTGACGGATGTTGCTGTTTGTCTTCTCTGACACCAGTACTCCAATTTCATTTCTGGTTCTAGTACCAATAGATTTGGTTTCCAGGTTTGTCATCTGACTTTCTTTCTGCCCTTCTTGTTTCTTAAAATGGATTTATCATTCTTTACAAATCTATTTGTCATCCACATTAGTGACTCAGTCATTGGTAGCTGAAGAGACTTGCTAAGAGTGGCAAAATTATTTATTTCAGATATTGTGCTTTTTAGCTGAAAGTAAGCCTTGGCAATTCATGTTTAAATTGTGAGTATTCTTAACACACAGTGTACTACAACGAAAGTATATTAGACTTGGAGTCATGAAAACAGAGTTCTGATTTCAAATCAGCCAATAACTACAGTATGAGTCTGAACAGTTCATTTTTTTTTTTTTTAAAGATTTTATTTGTTATTTATTTGTCAGAGAGAGAGAGCACACAAGCACAAGCAGGGGGGAGTGGCAGGCAGAGGGAGAAGCAGGCTTCCCACTGAGCAGGGAGCCAATGTGGGACTCGGACCATGACCTGAGCCAAAGGCAGATGTCCACCCAACTGAGCCACCCAGGCATCCCCAGTTCATTTTGTTTTTATAAAATGTAGTTTAGTTGACAGACTGTGATTAACTGGGCTACATACGCTTAGGATCTCTTCCTCCTCTAAGAGTTTAAGAAGGCTTGCAAAGTACTTACTAGTTTACCAAAAGTTTCAAGGGAAATAGAAGAAATAAAAGATGTAGCCCCTGCCCTCCAGATCTTAAAAAAAGTTCCCCATAATAATCAAGGCCATGTGACATGAACTAGTGTATTAATTTTCTAGGGCTGTCATGGTTAAATATCACAGGATGGTGGCTTAAAAAGTAGAAAAATATTTTTTTGCAGTTCTGGAGGCTAGAGGTCTGAGATCCAGGTATCAGCAGATTTGGTTTCTCCTCAGGCTTCTCTCCTTGGCTTAGGGATAGCAGCCTTATTACTGGATTTTCACATAGTTCTTCCTCTGTACATGTACATGTTCCCCTGGTGTTGCTCTGCATGCCCAAATTGGCTTTTCTTATAAAGACAGTAGTTAGTTTCCTCAGGTAGGCACTTCAAGGGGATCTGAGATCATTCCAGGGAGGAAGCCCTGAACTGTTAGAAGCTGTTACTGTTTTGCTCAAGTCTTTTTAATTTTTTCTAAAGATTTATTTATTTATTTGAGAGAGAGAGAGAACACAAGCAGGGGAGAGGGAGAGAGAGAAGCAGACCCCCCGCTGAGCAGGGAGCCTGATGTGGGGTTCAGTCCCAGGACCCTGGGATCATGACCTGAGCCGAAGGCAGAGGCTTAACCAACTGAGCCACCCCAGTTTTGTTCAAGTCTTGAGAGGTCAAGGTTGAGGCCTGGTTGAGAAGAGGCCTGGGAGTAGCCTGGCCAGAGTTTGGTCAAGGAGAGAGTCTTTGTCACCTTCCACCTTTCTGTGACTCGGGTTCTCTCCTGAGAGATTCCAAAGAAGAGAGAGCATAGGATTAGTAGAGAGCTGATGGAATTATAGTTGGACAGTTAGGTCCTCCTTGTAAGGAGTCTTGAAGAACAGGCAAAGTGGCCGAACATCTTTAGCAGAAAATGAGGAGCCATAATTTAAAAAAATCAAAAGGCTGAAAAAGAAAATGAGGAGCCAATGAAGGCTTTTAGGTACGTAAACCATCAGCCTAAACCGTATTATTACGTTATTTGTTTACCATCAAGTAACCATCAAGTATTGTTAACCTTTGAACTCTAGTCTTTATATGTTAATTAGGAAGATAAAAGTAACCTCCCACTTTTAAAGATAAGAGCTAAAATCATTTATTTTGATCATCTCCAGAGGGGACTTTCTTGGTAGCAGCTGATTTCAACTTCCCCAGTGTGGTGAAACCTGCAAGTAAGCTCTGCAGGAGGAGAATTCTAAAAAAAAATCTGAAAGTTAAGTCTTTTCTTGACAAGCAGCTGCATTTTGGGTGAATGCCAAGAGAAGAATGAAATGGAATCATTAGGGATACTGTTGAAAAAAGTGTGTCACATGCTATTCTTGGAACTCTGTGGGACTTGTGGAAGCGGGGTCCTATGGAGAATTTAATAATCTCAGAGTTAATATATTTAGTAACATACTATTATAATGGTGCACGATATTAGAAAGGTAACTAGAATTCACCCTCAGAGTAGTCAGGGAGCAGGTTATGTAAGGTGGAGGCATGGAAGCACAGAGAGAGCAGGAGGAAAGGGGCACCAGGGCTCAAGACAAAGCTGGGCTCCAGACCACCCTCCCCTCCTTGGTACTTTTGACCTTTCTGCATCTGTGAAGCCGCACCCAGCCACGTTCAGACTGCAAGTGGGCTGGAGGAAAGTATAATATGTTAGAATCTGCACAGGAAAATGCATTCTTTGAAGCGAGGAGAAAAGAATTAGGCTCCATGTGCCACTGAGGAAATGTGAGCTTTTATTGGCACAATAAAATTTTTTTTTAAATACCTAAAATATTCTTAATCCATGTAAATTCAAAACTACCCAATAATTATTGCAAGGAAATAATGTAAGAAAAAACCTCATTTTCTGGGAAAGCAGAAATTGGTAATTTTCATTGAAAGATAATTTTATTTTGTTGGAATGATTTTAAGAAATCAAATAGGACTTTGTGGTTGATATAATTAGCTATTTCACAGTAACGTCAGACTGTTAGAATTTGTTTTGTTTCATCAGATGGGACTATTGGTCTTGAAAACTGTATCCTTCTTGGAATAGGGATCCTTGTATCAGAATATTGAAATCATATTCTCTTCCTGGGACTTATATTGATTTAAACCATCTCTCAGAAAATATTAATGTTATGTCTCTCAGAGACATAATTAATGATATCTGAAAACATTTGGGAAGATTTGGCATCGTAAAGTGGGACTTGAAGGGATGATTTGTTCTTACTAAGGCATATATAAGACTCAGTATACTAAACAAATGTTTCACATTTCATAGCTGTGATGAGAGGTGAAGTGTACACATAGGTCGTGGATAGTTCTATGGCTTTACTGCTGCTCTTGACAAGAATGGGTAGTTTAATGAAAGAAGAGCAATATGAAGTAACGGTATCTTCATTATTAAAAACAAACCAACAAGTATTAATTGAGTCCTGGCCACAAATCTGGCTGTTTTTTTATTGAGTGTCCAGGGACTGGAGATACAATGGTGAATGAGACACTCGTATTTCTTGTTCTTTGGGAACATAATCCTAATTTTCAAGAGTACTGATGATAATTAATTGAACATTGCTATGTGCTAATCACTTTACATATACTGTCTCACTTATTCTTCACTATAACCCCATGACATAGGTACTGTGATTTCTCCTAATTATTCAAATGACGAAACAAGCTTAGAAAGTTTAGATAACTCAAACAAGGCACCCAGCTAGAAATGGCATGGGTGAAATGCTTTTAAGCCATACTACCTTCACAGTCTGGTGTCATCACAAACCAATTGGTAAGTCAGAGAGCAGAACCTCAACATTTATTTTTACCCTCTGGGCCAAACATAGGCAGCTCGGGGGATTCTTTCTTATGCTGCATGTGTTAAAATGCAGTGCTAGAAAGCACCGAAGTGACTTTCTAATGTCACTTAACAGATACTACTCTTCTTGTCTTCCATGCATTGCTCTAATACTAAATGTCCCATGAATAGGGTGGGGCTAAAAAGATGGATTTTGAACCAGGGTTCTTATCTTACTGATTGCAAGAGTCATATCCTAGACGGACCTACTGGTGGTGTTGACAAGATTCTAATTCTAATAGCACAGCATTAGCTCAGGAGATCATACTGAGTAACTGATAGCTGTCCCACTCAGTAACACTAGTAGCCGCAGTCTAATGAGAGCAGATTGAGGATGGGAGATATTTTAGTCATCCTGCTTGATCTTTTAAATGCAGACAATCCCTAGCTTCACCACCATAATCCTATTTGAATTTCATTGTATTTAATCTGGAGCTCTTTGAATGGCAGTTTCTTTGCTGCATCCATAAAAGAGTCATCTATACTTCATGACTCTCTCTTCATATAAACTATACTTTATTATAGAACATGATGCAAATAGCTTCTGTTACACTCTTGCCTCTCTCTCTGTGCTGTCCCCATTTCTGAAGCCCAAGAGTCCCACAGAGAGAAATCATTAGCTAAGTCCACACACTCAGAAGTTCTGTCTTCCAGGCTTTGCCAGCTAGATGGAACCCTTCCATCAACAGGTTCTCTCTGAAGAGTTAACCTCCACCCTGCTATGCATTCATTAGGGCTGTGGTTTTCAAACTTTAACTTGCATCAGATTTACTTTGGAGGCTTCTTAACACACACCAGAATTGCTGACTCAGTAGACCCATGTAGGACCAGAGAACTTGAACTTCCACAAGTTCCTAGGTGATGCTTATGAGGCAGCAGGAGATGTGTCTTAGGTCAGTATGTCTCAAGTAACTGTTTATTGGTATTAAAGAAATAATGTCTGATATGGTTTTACTTTGTTGAATAAATCAGAGTGAACTTGAAGTTGCCCCTAAAATGTACATGAGCACTGTCATTCAAGCATACTTTGTACATTAGTAAAGAAATGGATGTTCTCATAGCCAGTGTATCCACAACTCTTATGGGCACAAGGCCTTAAACCAAATCCTACATGGCTGAGCTCTTGGCCTTACCCACAGCTCATCCTGACTTCCTAACCATCGGCATTTGTAGGTTAGTGGATGTGAGATGCTAGTATCAGTTAGTTGTCCCCAAGCGGGAATTCAGCAGACTAGGGTTTTCTTGTAGAGTCAAGTGTTGGTCTGTGGGGGGATACCTTGAGAATAATCAGAAATGAATGTCTGGATTCTCCTCTCGAAACTTTCTCTGGAGCAAGTTAGAATCTCTGAGTGACAACAGGCTCCTCAAGTCAGACTTTTCTTTGTTTTTGTTTTTACCACATAGTGAAAGGATTCTTAAGAGTTTACACTGTCATTAGAACCTGTAAGTTGAAAGCCGTGCTCATATGTACAAGTGAATTAGTACTTTTCAGGTAAGTCCCACAGTAATTTTCAGCATTATATCTGAAGCCAAATTTGAACAGCTGCATTTGGACGATACTTCAGTCTGATCAGCCATCTGTTTTCCTAGATTTACTGGTCTTCTGCTTGATAAGATTTTATATTTTCCAAGGCCAACTTTCTATCTAAACTGATGCATATTACCACGATACTTTGCACTGCCACAAAATATCAATTTTCTTTCTGCATTTTATCCCTACTTCTAGGTTTTCACTGTGATCTTAAATGTGTATAAAACAAGTTCATAGTTACATTTGGTGAATTCAGGTTTGTCGATTAAGAGGTTAAGCTAAAGGAGAGATGTTTAGAATGTCTCCTGAATTGATTTGAGACACAAAGAAAATTCAGATGAATATGTTATACAAAAAAGGAAATAGAAGGTTTTTTGTCTTTGCTTTTCTGTGAAAAAGAGATAATCTTTATCTACAATTATTGTTGCTTTCTCTCTTCTAAGAAAATCATGTTCACATTTGGCTTGTGATAATTCAAGCTATGTAAGTAAAACTAGTAGGATACAAATACATCAATATATTTTTAAGTAATTGAAATAAAATTTAACTAACAAATGTGTTTGTTTTTCCTTATTTTGCATAATTAGTGGAACAGAGGGCATCCTTCAGGTCAGAAATAGTTATTAAATGGAGAAGGAAAATGTGGAATTAGGATGAAGAGGACAGAACAAAGGCAAAAATTAGACAGTGTTTTTAGAAAATAATGCACCAATAACTAATTTAGTAAATTAAAGGTAAATGTATTAGTGCAATACAACAAAAGTCTTCGGAGGTGGTCTTTGATATTAGTAAGCCTCCTTATCGTAGAAAATTACTGAAAATATTCATCACTAAGGGACATGTACGGGAATGCTCTGACACCACTTATGATTGTATAAGGTATTTAGGAACATTGTAGAAGGTTGAGAAAATGACCACCACAGAGAATTTGGGCATGGTATATGTATGTGTGGTAAGGATGAGAGGGGTGTAGGAACTGGAAACCGAGAGGAAGGAGTCAAAGAAAAGTTTGATCGGGGAGGCGGTGGGGGGCGGGAGAGCATTAGGGTCATTAGGTAGTAAGTATCCAAGCATAGAGGAGGTGCCACAAAATCATGTATCTTCTGAGTATTTAGTAAAGTTAGAAATAAAGAATTTTATGATGGGGCAGATTGTTAAAATGGAATGAATTAATGAATTCACGTGGAATATCTTTCACATGTACTCAGAAATATTACAAATTGTCATTTAAGCAGAATAGTTTGAGATCCTTCTTTTGGCAAGGGTATAGATTTAATCACTGCATCTGGCCCTCTCTTAGCTGAAAAAGACATGAAAAGTTTGCCTGATAAGCATTAAGCTGGCTAATATGTGTATAACTGGATACATTTAACTGGATACATTTCATGCTTTTCCCCTAGACTATCAATAAAGTACTGCTTCAGTATGCTGCAATTGTATCAAGTGACTTCAGTTCATATTGCGATAAGGAAAATGTGGTAAGTAAAACTGTTTCTGCTTTCAAGTATTCCTCAATTGAGATCCATTTTTTTTTTTTAAACGAATGAGTAAGCAAGAGAATTTTTTTTTCTTTCTGTTTTCAAGGGTAATAGGGAATAGGGATCTCAAGAAATTGTTTGCATACTTCTCTAGGAATCCTGATCTGGCTACAGTACAGAATTCAGAGGAAGGTTGAGAGCATCTCAGTGCCAGCCAACTTGTGGTTTTCCATGACGATAAGGAACAAGACTCACATAAACAATTAAAAACCCACATAATCATAAAACATTGAAGCTGAGAACTAGGAATTAAAAACTTGTTTATGTTGATACCTGTAGCGTAGTTTGGACACCAGTAGCAAAGTGAGTACAATTTATCTTTCAGTTTTCAAATTGAGAAAGATAGTGTAAGAAATGATGCTGGTTTCTACTCTAAATCATTAACTTAGCCTTTTATTTTTTGGATAATTAAGAAAATCTTTATAAAATTCAAACCAGCATTGCAACTTAATAAAAGGCACAAAGAGAAGCAAGATAAACTAAAGTGATTTGGAGTAGTCTATGGTGGAAGGTGAAATCTTTCCTAGTCGCCAAATGTCATTTTAGGAGAAATATGTTGGGAATTTTTTTTAAACACTGAAAAAATATATTACAAAAGTTAGTACTAGATTTTTAAAGAGGAAAATCAGTTTTTTCCTTCTCAACAAATTAGTTCCCACTATCAGGCAAAAGAGAATTCTCGCTGAAACCTCATTGACCTCTTCCTCTTGCTGACAGCTCATTAATATAAGTCAGTCTTAATGGTTCTTGAGGGTCCCAGAAGATACTTCTTTCCCTTAAATTAATATGCTGCCCAGAAATTTTATTAAAATTCCCAGATATCTCAGCAGTGATTTCTAACTGCCATTGATTATACTCTAATAGGCAAGATAGAATATTTATTTACTCAAAGCATATATTTACAATTAAATTTATAATACATGTGAAAAGTAATATGTTGAAAATCAAAACAGTGACAGATAATTTCAGGAAAAATTCTGATATATCAGGATAGCCAACTTGAAAATTTTAAAAAGGTAGCTATGAATTACCAGGGATAGTTCTTGTCATTCAGAAAAGAAAATCAACCTTAAAGACCCCCGCAGACTTTTTGCTATATTATGAGTTAACATTCTATAGTTTATTTTTTAAAACATTGGAGAAACAAATCATAAATCAGTGTTTATTATATTATTATTTGTATTTTTCCATATATTTTATACTTTTAAAATCAAGTATTTATAAAGAAAGAAAACACCCTTGCAAATATTACAGCACAGGAACTTTTCCTCAATGCTTTTCTTTCCTAGTTCCTGATATCTTTTTTTTTTTTTTTTTTTTTTAAAGATTTTATTTATTTATTTGAGAGAGAGAGAACGAGAGACAGAGAGCATGAGAGGAAGGAGGGTCAGAGGGAGAAGCAGACTCCCCACTGAGCAGGGAGCCCGATGCGGGACTCGATCCCCGGACTCCAGGACCATGACCTGAGCCGAAGGCAGTCGCTTAACCAACTGAGCCACCCAGGCGCCTAGTTCCTGATATCTTAATGATATCATTCAAATGCCAAGCCTCATTTCAGCTTTTCCACGAAAGAATAACAATTAACGCTTAGGTTTATGCTTTCAGCTGAGATAAATTGAAGAAATTCTTTTGTACATTCGCGTGTGTACATATAACTATTTCTCTCAGTATCAAGAATATTAAGTTTGTTTTTCTCAGCATATTTATGGCCATATACCTATTATATCTGCAGATTGATCTATAAACTTTTAAAGAGAGATATCCTTTAAGAGATGAGCATAACATTTGCTTTCCCACGGGTCAGAATTAAAGATGACAGTTAAAATGTCTGTGACAGAATAATTTTTTTTCTAGCTGTGATGTTTTACATTGAAAATGGATCACAAGTTTTTTAATCCATTTTCTCATACTCCAAAATATAGCAATGAAACACAAATAAATCAGAATTACCCAATTTTGAATATTTTAAAAAATCTTTTTCAACTCAGAAACACACTTTGGTCATATAGAAATGGCCCTAGTCCCAACAGAACTTTCATATTCATTGTAGTTTAGGTTCCTAACTTTGTTCCAGATTTAGATCAGATGAAATGCATTATGGTATTTTTAGGGGAAAAGCCAAATTACATATAAATAAAAAGATGACAACTTCAACATAGATTATTTTATCTAACTAAACTCATCAACAAATGATACTTCTGAATTAGGTTAATGTTCTCTTTACTGTGTGTGTTTTCTGTTTTGTTTTCAGTACCTAAAAAAAAAAAAAAAGAAAGAAAAGCTGTTTTCAGATTAGGTTTAAGGTAGATTTGTGTAATTCAGTCCTCAGTAATGATTTGATAAATTCATTCAATAAAATTGATATTTCAACATTTCAAAGTCAGAGAAAGCTTAATGAAAGAGAAGAGTCTCATATTTTATTTTTCTCTCTCTCTGGATAACTGCATCCTTTTTTTTTTTTTTTTTTATATGTAGCCTTACCTGGGGTCAATAGCAATCCATGCCAAGTGAGCCTATAGTTCATTTTGTTTCTTGGTTGTTCTTTTCCATTGGAAATGGTCATATAAAAAAGGCTTGGAGGTTGGTTTTTGTTTATACAGCTGGTACTAAAGTACTGTTATATGTGCCAAAAAAGATAAGCTTAATATCTAATAATCATAGAAGAGTCTACCTAGCTAACTTAGACCCTTGGGGAGCAGAGTGATACAACCTTTTACACATGTATTCTTCCTGTTCCTCATTAAGAGTCATGGTCAGTCTTTGACCTTCATTTTCTCCCTGGTAAGATTGTCACATTCAAGCCAAATCTTTCCCCTCTGCAATGAAAAAAGAAAGAAAGAGATAAAGAGAAAGAAAAAAGAAAATCCCAATGACCCTACCCCCTAGTGAGGGTTCACTTTGCCTTTGGGTCAAGATGCTGAATCCCTGAAAGTTTTGACCACACATACTGTGGAAAGGATAAGTCCAGATCAAGTGGCTCTCAGTCACAGCTGGGGATCAGAATCATTGGTGGAATATTGTGGTTCAGCTTGCTGAACAGAATCTATGGCATATAAATCTCAGATATCGGTGTTAGAGAAATAAAATATTTATGTGACCGGAATCAAAGGAAGGGAATCAAAGTTTAAAATTGTTTTCATAAATCGAAGTTAGGATGTGGTCACTTTAAGAATCAAGTAGAAAGTTTTTCAAAGGTCAGTAATGTGGTTGAAACAATAATAAAATCTTTCCACTGATGAGTGCTAACACCCTCTCTGATGTCCTGTAAGTCCTTTCTATGCCTAATTCATTATTGGCTCATTTCCCAGAAACTTGGAAGATATATCCATTTTCTTTTCTTTCACTGTTTTCCTCCCCCAAATCAACTGGCTTTTTGGATCAGAATGCAAGAAATATTAAATTATTCTATAACTATTCTCAATTCTATTTTCCAGTTATAAACTAATTCCTATTATTCTAAGTCCACATGTAGTCCTGTCACAAGGCTTTCCATCTTTGTGTTATTCTATTTCTGCCTCTTTGGAAACACTGAGTCAAAAAACATTTTTAAGCATGTGTTCTATGGAAGGCTCTGTGCAGGACTCCGGGAGTAAGAAAAAGCAGAAGACATAGCAGCATGTACGGGGTATTTAAGGTCAGTGGGTGAGACAGTGAAGAGCAATATAAATGTAAAGTTAAATAAAACAAATGTCAAGTGAGTGACAAGGATATAGTCTGGGAAAGAGAAAGCTCAAACCTGGAATGATGGTTATGACTCAAATAGGCAACGAGGTTCACGTGACGAGGCCACATGCCAAGCCAAGTCAGAGTTTAGAAAGCACAGGTGTTTTGGGAGGAATAAGCTGCTTAAAGGGGGAAGTTACTCATAGTGCAGTAGACAGAGATGGGAAGGAAAAACTAGTTTGGAGCCAGATAACTAAGGGCCTTGAATACCAATGTGCGGACTTTATCTATAGCCAAAGAGAATCTATTAAAGGTGTCTTTTTTTTTTTTTTCTTTTTTCCCCCTTGGATTTTTAAAATTCAGATGGTGTTTGGTTTTTTAAATGGTGGAATAATGGAAAAGTTAAACTGTTAACTTTTTCTTAAAGTAAATCTTTAAAAACAGAATTTGGCTCAATGTTAATAATAAAAGAAATATCAGTAGTAAGTCCCCAATGGTTTATTGTCTGGGTATGTTATTGAATTGCATTCTCCAAAGTGGTAATATTTCCTCCTTACATTCTTTTTTTTTTTTTTTTTATTTGAGACAGAGAGAATGAGAGAGAGAGAGAGAGAGAGCACATGAGAGGGGGAAGGGTCAGAGGGAGAAGCAGGCTCCCCGCCGAGCAGGGAGCCCGATGCGGGACTCGATCCAGGGACTCCAGGATCATGACCTGAGCCGAAGGCAGTCGCTTAACCAACTGAGCCACCCAGGCACCCTCCTCCTTACATTCTTAACTTTTAAAAAGTATAATGAAAATAGCAGAATTATTCTATCTGCCAAATATAATAGGACTTCAGTGATAGTTGTATACTTATCACATTTAAGGTTAAACTCATTCAATAATTTATCGTATGAAGGATTCTCACACCACCTTTTCGTTTTGTTTTTTTGCTTTATTTGTAGCCCTGTATATTGATGAACAATATTCAGCAACTGCGGGTCCAGCTGGAAAAAATGTTTGAATCCATGGGAGGGAAAGAGGTGGGTATATTTTTATGCCTGCATTTGCCAAATAGCTACTTAGAGATCATTAGCAGCATATCTCTTTGCTATGCAAAGTGTCAGTCAAGTTTTTTACATGGGTTAACTAAAGAACAGGAAATGATAATAATTTAAAATTCCATTAATAACTAAAGTGATCATTAACCACAACAGAAAAGTGTGAATGGGAGGAGGGAGGTGGTCAGTAGCCTTTTGTAGTGTGTATATAGAGATATAGTCATATATACACAAATATATACATATATGCTAATGATCTGTTAAGTTCTACAAACTCCAGATTTTTTTTTTCACCATATTGCGCAATGTCAACTTGATATCAAAGTTTTTGTTCTGAAATGTGCTTTGTGGTGCTAGCAATTTTTGGTGTATCGGTGGTTTATTGTTCACATCTAAAAATCTCTGTCACAATGTGTTGCGTGCTGTGTCTGTAATGTGTCGTGTCTTTGTCCAACATCTTTGACTTGCAATTCCCCGAGCAGAAGAAGGAAGGAGAAAGATTCTTTTATGAGGTTTGTGATAGTAAGCATCTTATCCTTTACCTGGCTGTTTCCCCCAAACCTAAAGACCATTGCACTTCTTACTTATTCTCATTTGCTTGTTTGGATCAGGCAGACAGTGAAATATTAGCTGTGCACATGCCTCCTGCTATTGCCAAAGTCTTTCACGAACCACCATGAGCGTCCAGGGGCTTGGGGACTGGAGTTGGTGCCAAGAGGGAAGGTCATGGGGCTGGCATTCTCCCAGCCCCACCCCTCCCTAAAACAACCCCAAGGGCAGCTAGAATGTAGAAATGTTTCTGTTTAAGATTTCAGTTACAGTGTTCCTTATTGTGGTAAGTGTACGAGATGTACGTGAAGCGAGGTTGGATTACAAAGCAAAGATCCCTCTTATTTCTAAATGTACAAGGCTGAAAATGCTTCTTTTAAGACTGGGCTTCTTCACATGTGGTGTTGCTGTTAACCCCACGGAGACATTTGTACATTTCCCTCTCTTAAGAGAGCCTCAGTCCTTTGAAACTGAACTTGCTACTTAGTATCCTACAAACAAGAAGCACTAGGAGATGTGTGTGAAGGTACAAAACGTCAAAAATGAACTTTCATGAGCTTTGCTTCTGCTGCAGTATCTGTCTATGTTGTATACAATAAGGCTGCATTCCCTATGGTGTGTTAGTGGTTTTTGCAATGTGAGGGCATGAGTCTCATTTTCGAATTTTTTGCTAAATTAGGTGAGCACAAACAACTGGGGATCATAGCTGGAGAGTCCCTTTTTAATTTTAGAGATGTTTCATATTCAGACTTTGGAAGTCCACTTACAGTTTGAAGAGCCGTGAAGAGATCACTGATTTCTTATGGGAAATTCTGTCTCCTTTTACTGAATTCTAAAGATTACAAATCATGGAAAGATAAAGTTATATTTAAAATGCCACATTTCCAGAAATTTCTCCTAATGCTACTTCTATTTCCTCACTATTCCATGGGTTGGACTCAAATGTGAGTAATATCCTGCTGAGCTGAATATTAACAAGACAAATCAGACCTGTCCTTAAAGGAAGGTATGTGGGCCAAGCCACTCACTAACCAAAAATGTTGTGGGGCAGCTTGTTCACCAAACAAGAATGGATTCTTTATCTCACGTAAAATTGCTGGTTTGCAGTGTGTGGGTTTCGCATTATAAATTTGGCTACAACCGTATAGCTAAATCATAGAACTCTTCTTACTGGAGAAAGTAATGAAGAAAGAAATACTGGTGTTGGTGCCTTCTACCCTCATGACTCTTGCAAGGTCAGTTGCTAAATTCCTCATACATAATTTAAAGGGAGAATGCAATTCAATGACTGAAATGAATGTCCAGTTTCTAACAGTGTAATTTGTTAGGGGGACAGCATGGACCCTAACTCCTTTCTTTTCCTGCATTTAAATCTGATACACCCCTTCCCTCCCTCTCTTGATCATCTTTGATGTTCTGTCTCCTTTCTACGCACAGTTTCTTTGATCTTATTACTTTCAACTTTCACCTCATCCTCTGTTACCAGAAAAAGCTTTCGGCAGGCCCAGTCAGGACTGGCATGGGGATCGATGAACTATCAGGAGAAAGCAAGACCTAAACTCAAGTCTGGGTGTCACATTGAGCCTCCAAAGAGAAAGAACCGTGATTAACACAGACTTATGGTAGAGTTGCTAGTTGCTACCCTCGACCTCCTCTGGGCACCAGAATCTCAAAATAATAGGCTGAACTCCTTCCAGTCCAGTTACCCGTATATGGCAGTATCTACATGGGTTCCTTAACTTGGGGCTTTTATAAAGACGGAAAAGGATTTTATTGAGAATGACAGAATTTACCCTTTGATATGAGAAGTTTATCCGGCACTTAACGCGGGTGTGCTCGGTGGCCTTGAGAGGGAACTCAGTGTGTCCTGATGCCAGTTCTTCTCTCACTGTGGAACTCGTTATAAAACCTTGACTGGTATTGTTGCGGGAAGCTTCCCTGTCTAGTTCTTCTCCTTTAAGGAGTTTCTTAGACTTTGTCCCCATCACCTGTTCTAGGATGTGCACTTCTTGCTACAGAAATCTAATTAGCAAATGATTAATTGCTTGTGTACTTGCTCAAAATAGTTTTGGATGCCATGTGTTTATTAGTTGGCTCCTAACAGCAGCATGGCTTGCCTCTCCTACCATCTGCCAAGTGGCTGACCACTTGCAGGCCCGGTTGCATGATGCTGTAGCTCTCTGCCGCTTGAACCGACTGCTGTTGGGGCAGCTCTTCTCTCCTGAGAGGATCAGCCTCTTTTCCTTCTGGAAACAGAAATAATGTTGAAAACCTTTTTTTTTTTTTTTAGGTGGGAAAAAAAAAAAACACACTCTCTTTCTGGAGTCCAAGTTGGCCTAACCCTCTGATAGTCTAGGGCTGATGCTGCTTTTTGTCAGTGGCTCCATCAGCAGTCCCAACCAGACGCGGTTACCACCTGCATGCACAGTATCCTGGAGGCCATGTGGGCACATTTTTCTTTTTTTATCTAGTGCCCTATTTAGAAAGAAAAGAGAAAAGCAAACCACTAAATTTCTTCTCCTATATCGTGACTTTCCCACACGCTTCCTTGTGTAAAAATGAAGAGCATGTGTTTGGCATAACAACTCTGATTACTGTGAAGAATGTAGAAAATATAATAACTCACACGAGCCAGGAAACAACATAACCTTCGAAATGAGGCCCAGAGTCTGTCTTTTTTTTTAATACATATATAAAGCATCTCACATGATTTTTCACGTGCATATTGTTTTGGGACACACTACGCTAAACCAGATAAAGTAGCCAACCCATGAGTATGGACTGCCTTGTTCTAGAAGTTAAATTATGTGCACCACAATCGCCCTACTGCATTATCGGTCCCTTTATGACACCGTAATGGCAAAATGATTGTCAGGATGTCAGGTAATCATTTTCATTATTGGTGAATGATCATTTTATCATTCTCAGGTAGCTCAAATACCTCAAAAGTAAGACAGATATACTTTGGTTTACATTATTTTAATAGCTTATTAAACTCAGTATAACTTAGTATAATTCAGCGCAGAGCAATTGCAAATAAATATACACCCTGTATTCATTTTTTCATAAAGATAAATTGCTACAGCCTATGAAAAGGACTCCATTGCATTTCCTTGATCTGCAATCTAATTTGTATAAGTACATGAAAAAGAAAATCAGATAATCCAAAATTTAATTTCATTTCAGGAAGTCATAAGATATTGGTTATGAAGCTCTGTAGAACTTGTAGTAATTGATTTAGAAGAATTATGACCATGCTGTGTAAGCAGAAGAGGCATTACTCCTTCACAATATTGCATTGGTACAATCGTCCTGAATGATAGAATCCATAATTATCCATAACCCTGCTAACTTCCTGACAGTACTTCAAATGCTAGAAGTTAGCCATCATTAAGACATTTAGGGGAAATAGGGGCATTTGTTTGCTTAGCTAAATTCTCTTATTCTGCTGGCCACAAAGCAAACTCATTAGATACAGTGGTAATATTATTTTCATTGCTGTGTCTTAAAAATAATTGAATCTCTTGACACATTTCACTGTGGTAAACTGTCCTGAACAGAGCCATGGAATGTGGAGCATAACCCCACCTATCCTAAACATGTGTATATTTTCATGAGCAATTTATTCTTTTGTTTCAGAAAAGCATTGTCTATATCCTGTTTCATTTTTTTAATGTTGAATTCGAAAAGGTAGAAACTGCATCTGACCCAAAAGTGTATGCATGTAGCTGATTGAAATTCATTGTAAAACCTATTACCTGTAAGGACTTAGTCTTCAGCTAAGCAAATCCCCACCGGAGAGGACAGAAATTAACCCCTATCATATTTTTCTTAGCATTATCCTTTTAACTTTATACTTGCTGGCAACAGGGGATTGAAGAGCACTGCTTTAAAGGAAATAATACTTTATGCTGGTGGTTCTTGAACTTCAGTATGCATCAGAACTGCCTGGGTAATTAAAACACACATTGCTGAATTCCATCCCTAGACTTTTTGATTCTGTAGGTTGGGTGGGGCCTGATGATTTGCATTACTAACAAATTCCCAGCTGATGTGATCTACGGCTCAGGGGACCACATTTTGAGAATTACCGTTCTTTGCTTTTAGAACAGCAACCAGGTAATTAGGAAATGGCTCCAAATGCCCCTTTGTCTTATCTGTGCAACACATTTGACTGATCTACTTAATGTTTTGAATCTTGAGGACACAAAGGATTCCATGTGTTTGAATGGACCTTGAGACAGCATGCAGTCCTGCAAGCAAATGTACTGGATGTTTTTAAAGATTTTATTTATTTATTTGACAGAGAGAGACACAGCGAGAGAGGGAACACAAGCAGGGGGAGTGGGAGAGGGAGAAGCAGGCTTCCCACTGAGCAGGGAACCCGATGCGGGGCTCGATCCCAGGACCCTGGGATCATGACCTGAGCCGAAGGCAGACGCTTAAGGACTGAGCCACCCAGCGCCCCAAGCAAATGTACCATTGTATTACGGAATGCAGTAATCCATAAATGTAGGTGACCAATTTGTAGTGATAAACGAACATTCAGAATTTTCTTTAACATTTTAGACTTTATGCTTACATTTTATATATAATCTTATCAAAAGGTGGTGATGTTGTATGGAGGGTAAGCGTTATGTTCAAGTTTCTGATCTGTCTCGCCTTTTCTCTTTAATGTAAATAGAGATATAACTCAATAGTTAATACATTAGTGAGAATCAATCTACTGTTTTCATATCTTTCCCAACAATTACAAAGCAAATTATAAAGTATGTATCAAAAGTCTTAGATAATAAAATAGACAATGTAAACTAGTCATAGCTTCCTTTTAGTTCTAAAATTGTTTCCTAAAGCAATTTGCAAAGTTTTTTTTCTATTTAATAGAAGGATCTGTTGTTGCCAGTTATATTTACTGAATCTGTAGGGCAGCGGGAGTTGAGATAGGAAGTTTATTAGGAGTCAGAACAATTAAAGTAATAAGGTTTGGGAGTGAAGCCCCCCGCCCCCCACCAGCTCAGTACTTTCTAAATTTGAAAATATCTTTTAAATGAAAGTTGTAATTATTATATCTCACCCTGCAACAATTTGAAAAATAAACTGCAACCTCTAGCCTCTTAATGTGTAAATAGAGCTCAAAGGTGGGATGTCCTCTGGCTGAATTCAGTAAAAGCAAGCAGCTATTTTTAGTTTTATGGCAGCAGGTAACAAGGAGAACTGTTTCAGGCAGTGGCCTTTCATTTTGGCAGCATGCGGCTCTTGCGGGGTTTCTTTCTCCTCGGAGCCATCTCTACAATTAGAGTTAACAAATCGGACTTAATAGAAAATTAAAAGAATAATGAGGGCCAGAAGGGCAAATCGCATCAAGGTGACTTAATAGATATGATTAAGAATTTAGCGCCACTACCACGGAAAGTTCAGCTAAGTGCTACGCTTTATGAAATTAAGGAAAGATGCTACCTAGGAGGTTGAGAAGTTTCTGGTGACCCAGGTCAGGATGGAAATACAGACTGAAGCAGGTGCTGCTGGTCAGCCTCATTCCCCAGAGCATTCCCGGGAGATCACAGGGTCACTCTTGTGCCATCAAGTCTCTCTTTAAACTCACCTGTCTCTGAACCTTAAGAAAACTTTCAAGAGAATGCAAGCTGTAGCCAGGAGGGAGGGAAAAAAAAATAGAATGTCACTGACATTTTCTATAATAGACCAATTTTATTGTCTTGTGATCCTCTTCTATGGTGTATGGCTGCCTTCACAAACCATAAATCAATGCAGACGAAGCTAACTTACGTCTCTCACCCAACCAGTCCCCGTCTTCTCTTCTTGTACTTGATTGAGGGGGCCTCCGGCACCTCATGCAAATGGCTCCCTGAGGGAATTCTGTCCCCATTGATTAATGTTCAACAGGTACTCAGTCCCTCAGATTGAACAGACGATATTCACATCACCTAACAGTGGATGTGTTCAGTAATGGGAACAGCAGAATGGGGAAGAGAGAGTGAGACAGGGTATAAAGGCAGCTTTTACAGAATAAATCCTGAACATAAATTCTGTGTCTTGTTTCTTCTACTCCTGACTGAATCCTACTCTGTCCGGTTTCATGGTTAGTCAGCCAATAGATGGAGCTAATAAGCCCAAAGTTCCTTCTCAGTCAAGTTATTGTACTTGTTTGTTTTATTTTTTCACTGAGGGTTTTCAGAAGAGAATGTCTTTTAAAAAAATAGAGCTTCTTCAACTGCTGCTTCTCAATCCTCATGTGTCCCCCAAATATGTCAGGGATCATGGCACATTGTCTAGGCCTCGGTTTTCCCACTTGTAAAAAAGAGGGAGTGGTACTGTATGATTTCTGAAATTCATTCTAATTCTAAAATTCTGTGGTTATAAGGACAACAACCTTGTTAGCAATCCATAGAGTAGAGGTATAGTCTATGTGTTGTAGTTGAGAAAGAAAAAAAACGGTTTCAACTAAGAGAAAAGAATGTCATGTCACTCATAAGTTTTGAAGGTATCATTTTTTTCAAAGTACAGAGAAAAATGAAAGGCATTTTTCCTTTTCAGTTGTCTAAGCTGAAGAACCTAATGTACCGTATCTCAAAGGCATTTAGTTGATTTGAAGTACAATGACAGTTGGATTTACTGCATACTCTCTTTAATTAGGATGAGAGACAGCTACTGGTGTTCAACTTTTGAAACCAGAAGTTAGAAGCATTAATTTATATAACTGATACTCCAACATAACAGTTCATGCAAACCTGATGGCATAAAGAAAATGTCATAGTCTGTCTCTTAAAATGGTCTTGTAAGTTCTTGGGGAGGGTCTCTCCTAAGAGGAATAAAAAAGGAAACAAAAGACAGGGTAGCATTGGTGGAGTGAGGACACATTTTTTTTTTTTTTTTTTTTTTTTTTTTAATTTCAGACAACATACTACAGTACCCATGCTGAATGCCATACCTCTGCAAAGTGATTTAGGGCATTTCAAGGAGAGCAATTTCCTGCTGGATTCACTAGGGAATGTTCAGTGATTTCTCAAATATATATTTTAAGTTGAGCTGGCCATTTTAGGTTGGATAATTTCTGGTCAAATAGAAGGGCTGGAGAGAAGTAATAATTAAAAAAAAAAAAAAAAGCATAGCCCAAATAAGATTATAATAAATTGCTTGAAGCACGTCCCTTGTTGAAAACCAACTGGTGGGGTAGCAGGTTTAGCCTTGATTAAAACAACTCTAGGAATAGTTAGGAAGATGGAATAAAAAAGGAAACAACACAACTTTGTGATGATTGCATTATAATCTAGATGAGAAAAATTCTGCATCAGAAGTTGAAGAGGATAGGACAGATGGAGAAAATATCTCAGAGATATTATTGTATTTGGTATCCAAGTGAATGTGGAAGGTAGAAGGCAAAGAGGAGTCAAAGATGATTTTCACATTTCTTCCTTAAACAACTGTATGCTATCAATCAAGTCAGAGACATAAGGATGGGCAAGTAATAAGTTCACTTTTTGATATGTTGACATTTAGGTCATCCAAGTAGAAAAGGTCAATAGGCACGTGAGAATATAGACACAGTGCTCAGACATCCTGTTAAAGCTGTAGATATAGATTCAGGGGTTTGTTAGCATAGGGGTGGGAGTTAAAGACATAGACATGGATGTGATTACTCAAGAAGAGAGAATAGAGTGAAAAAAAAAGTAGACGAGGAAGGGAAAAAATATTGATGTCTCAGGATTATATAGAGGAAGGGAAGTCAGAGATAGACAAATGATAGGCAGAAAAATAGGAGAGCTAGGAGAAGGTAGTTTCCAGAGAAGCAAGGAATAAAGAGCTTGAGAAACCAAAAGTGAACGCAGCATGAGTGGGTTGAATAAAAGTCACTGGAGATCACAATTAAGAGATCACTGGTGATCTATATGTGAACATTTCAGTGTTGTACCCAGAGCAGAAACTACACTAGTGTTGCTAAATATTTAAGAAATGAGATTGTGAACAGTTTGATGGTCAAGAGAAGAAAAAAAATTATTAGCAAGATGTTGATGAGAAGATAGTATAAAATAAGTTAGGGTTTTATTCTTTAATTTGTTCTTTTTTTTTTTTTAACAAAATGAGCACATTTATAGGATGTGGTAATAAAGATAATGATGGAGGGTTGGAAGATAGAAAGGGATATTTGATGGAACAAAATCCAAAAGGAGGAACCAAGAGCTCAAGTTGAACAGTGCTTTTCTTGGAAATGAGACTTTCTTTTTCATAGAAAGAATTATGAAATTTGCATTTATTGAAGGATTTTTCTGCAAAAATCTTTGGGGTGTGAAATCCATCAGTCTTAATCAAATTTTAGACCCTGTGTAGATGAGGGTCAGGGAGTGATCATCTTCCCTGCTTTGTACTTCTTTTTTTTTTTTTTTTTTTTTTAGATTTTTTATTTATTTGAGAGGGAGAGAGAGAGCAGGAGGATGGGCGAAGGGAGAGGAAGAAGCAGACTCCCTGCTGTGTAGGGAGCCTGATGTGGAGCTCAATCCCAGGACCCTGAGATCATGACCTGAGCCAAAGGCGGTGGCTTAACGGACTGAGCCACCCAGGCACCCCTGCTCTGTACTTCTTTAGCTAAGCAAATAATGAAACTCTAACATTGAGGAGCTGAACAGGAGGAAAAACAGTCTAGTAAACCATAAACAACAGAAAGGAAATGAGATAGTAATGAGCAATGGAGAAAAGGAATCAAATTCACACAAAATTTCTTCCTACAAAGCCTTTATTTTTCAAGAGTTTGTATTGAGCTGTTGAGTTTAAATGCCTCTCTCCAACTGACTAGTTATCTCTCCAGCAAGAGCTTGATGGTTGGATTAATAATTGCTGTTTTAAGAGGGTGAAATAACATGTACTCCCTTCACATAGGGAAAGAATTCGTGCTGGTAGAAAATTAACAAACAAACGAAACGTGCAGAGTGGGTATGGTAACCATATTTTTGAAACCAGATGAATATCAGGACATAATCTGACTAGGTCTGACAATGAGACAAAAATTTGAAATCAGGACTGAGTTTGTAACTCCAGAAAATATGGTTGCTAAGGAATGAAAGATTTCAAATGCAAAAGTATTCTATTAATAGTCAATGCAAATTATCACTCCAAGAAGGAGCACTCTGGGTATCAGGATTTCCTTTGAGGGAAAATTTTCATGCTTCTTTCTGCCCTCACCTCCTTCCTCAAATATTTGGTAAATGCCTAGGCATGTGGGGCCAGACACCCAGGATGGACAGCTAAGGAAGATAGATTCCAGTGGAAGAGATAGATTAATAAGAGAACAATTAAGAGAGACTTGTACAGATCATTGTAAACAGCACAGTTAGTGGAGAAGTTAGAGCTCCTGACTGCGTGGGGCCGGAACCATGGGGAGGGGGGAGGATTGAGGTGATAGGTAAATTGTCTTTTAAAGGAAAAAGAAAAGTAGGCCTTAAGGAAAAATAGCTTAAAAGATAACTTGCATGCTAGCTGTCTCTTCCAGACAACTCATTTATATTATCACAGCTCAGCGGTGTAAGATCTCTCAGTGGTGTAAAAACTAAAGATAGCACCGATGTATGACTATGGTTCATTCTGATCATTAGAACCACACTTTACCAGCCTTGATTTTGGAATTCTAAAACCCTTCATGGAGTGTGGATAAAATCTGTTTTGAAAGCTTTCCCGTAAATTCAGCTTTGACTTTGTATTCTTAAATTTTCCTCTTTATGTGGAGCCATTTATTGTTTATTTTTTGCCAGCCAAGTTGTTTAGGTACACATGGTAATTCAGTTTCTAATTAGAATAAATTTATTAACTGTGACTTTTGAATGCTTGATTTGTTTCTTTTTCTTTTTCTTTTTTTTTTTTTTTTTTGCTTTTAATAACTAAATAACAATACAAAAATGCAAGTTAATTTTGATGTTTGATATCATATTACAGTTAGAACCAGGCTAAGTTTTAAATCTTGGGGGGGAAAAACCAGGTAATCTTTTACCTTTTCAAAGTAGCCAATAATTTGTAAAACGTGCTGTTGGTAATTTAGGCAATAAAGCCTGAAAGCCCAAGTTATTATTCTTTACAAACTTTAGGAAGTTTGTAGTAGTAAGGAAAACTTCTTCAATATGGGCACATAAAGAAATGCAGAACTTAAAAATTGGTTAATTTGCTGCCTAAAGAGATTGTTTTATAACTAGATGATTACGATATTTATGACAATTATTATTACAAAAGACCTGCAATTTAGCCTCATAATTACTGTTTCAGTGGTTTAATGGTATGATTTGGATCAGATAAACATCAAGTACTTAACTGAAACTAAAATTTTCCTTTTCTTTTTTTTTTTTTTGGCCTGGTTACATGACCGAAGTGTTTGTCTACACCTACTTAGAAACTTAAGCTTCTATCAGGAAGTGAAAAACTGTCATCAAATATTTAAATTGCTATAGATTTGATAGTTTCAGATTTTCAAGCAACAGCAAATTATTTGATAAGAAATTTCCATTCACAAAATACAAGGTGGACTAAAATAATTTATGGGAAAATAGCATAATCTCATCCAACTGACCTATCTAACCATTGTATATGACTTTAAAGTCATTATCTTATAAGTGAAAAAACCATCAATATGTATATCAAACTAGTATGAAAACAAAATGCACATTTTAAATAAAAAGCAACCCCATTTCCTGAAGAAAACTGTACTCTCATAGCCATTTCCGTGGAGGTGGCAGGTGTGTGGGTGGGGAACTACCATCTGTCACCCCAAGTGGCTTACCAAAGAGTGGGGAGCCTGAAGAAAATGATGGAAGGGCTTCTCTCTCATTGCTATTCTCCAACAATTTTATCCAAATGAAATCGGGTTAAAATTGGTATTAGGTCAGTGGCAAGAAAATATGATAAAAAACATTCAGCCTGCATGGTTCCCTAGGATTGGACAGGCAATCCACAAATGTTTTCTTGGTTGAAGTTTGAGGAGTTATGGTTTATTAGGCTATTTGTGTTTAAATGCCTGTAAGTGTCTTTTTAAAGTACATACTATCTAATTGTCTTTCTGAATCACTGCCTTACAACCAGTTATAGCTTAATGGAACTCTCAGAAAGTATGAGACTCAAGGATATTCCAATTTTCCAACTCCTATAGAAATTTATATTTGTTACAGTGGCTTGTGTATCTGTGGGTAAGAGCTGTGAGCCTGTCTGGTGATAGGGACAGAAAAAAGATAAAGTCCAGAAGAATCACATTAGCTCTATAGAAGGGCAGCAGAAACTAACCAAGGCGGAAACCACCTGAATTTGAGTCTAAATTGACATAAATGATTGGTCTGATATAATCAATAGTCAGATGCCAAATGCAGTTTTTTATTTCCATTCAAGTGTTTTTAGTCCTGTTAAGACAAGCTAGAGCTATCCAGCTTGTTGAGATATATAAATAATACTTCTTCCTAAGAGTTTCTTAGTACTAGAAAACACTCTTGGAGGATTACAGTACTTAATGACCAGTGTATACTGTGACATTATTTGGTCCTGGGCTGGCTCTCAGGAGTTTAAATTGCTATTGGGTCCTGTATTTTTAGTGTCCTTCTTAGGTTCTCCTGTTTACACTAAGTCCTCCTTTAATTTGTTCTACTCCCAAAAGTTGGCTTAATCCTATCCCTACTTTTCAATAGTAGATCAGCTTGTGTAAGAATTATAGGTATTAATGTCAGGAAAATAATTTCTAAAGATTCAAAGGAAGGATGACTTAAATTTCAGAGAATATTCTAGATTGCTTTACATGAATTCCTATCAACTTGAGACAATACATCTATTACAAGTCATTCTTTTTTGACAATTAGTTTGCAAAAAACATACTTAATGAACAGAATAAGTTTCTAAAGTGCTAGTAAAGTTTGTGTTGGTCCTGAACTTTAATTACAAAAAAAATTTTGTCAGTTAATAGATTGATATATTTGTTTATGTTTATGTATAGTATAGGTTTTCTGTAATAGTTAACATTTTAAGAACTAAAACCAAGTAAAAAGAATAGTTGACTTTTAAAGTTTGCATTGGAAAAGTAAGCTTCAAATATGTTATCTTGATTTAATTATTTTTTCTTTTGACCCTAAATTTGCTCAATAGCTTAACTTCAAACTATAAATATTTGAATACTTAAATAAAAATGAAAATAAAATGAGAAACATTGGCTCTTGAACTCTGAGCTGCAAACTGGCATCGAGGAAGAGAAGTCAGATCTATATAACCTCAGGGAAACATTGGAGTACTCGGATAATTTATTTTTCCTATTCTTTTAATTCCATAGACAAATATAAAAATACCTTCAAATAAGCTACAATGGAACACTCAAAATTAATTTTTCTTACTGTTTTTTAAATTTTTAATGGACCTAGGTGTTTACAGGGATATTAAAGATTGAAATACATTTTGAAGCAACATGTATATTCACTAATGTATGACATGATATGTTTTCAAAGTTATGAAGTGACCGTGTTTCGGAGGTTATCTTGTCATGCCTTGCATCCCATTGCTGTAACCAACAAAGGCTTTGCTATGTAGCTCTTATTTGTATGCATGCCATGCATTTCGATCTATCTATCTATATATATATATTTCATATATATTTAGGATTTCCTAAATTTTGCACTTGAATTCAAAGATTTAAAAAAAAGGAAAGGAAAGAGGGTATGTATGTTCTATTGTTTGAAGTTTGCCTTGTAATAAGCAAAATGCTTATAAGAGAAACAAAAGCATGCTTTCTTAGAACTCCAGAGTAATACTGTTTATGGTCTCTCTGCAGCTAGATCCTGAAGCTAGTACTATTCTAAAAGAACTTCAAGTTAAACTCAACAGGGTTCTGGATGAGCTCAGCATCACTTATGGTGAAAGGTAAGTGACCTAAGTAGTTATTAGCCAACTGGGTTAGGTTTCCCCTAATAGTAATCATGCCTTCAATGCTGTTTCTCTCCTCTGACTGGCTACATCCATTTAACTTCAGGAATCAATCCAAGCATTATCTCATCTGAACAATCTTTCATGACCCCTCAATTTAACCATGATATCTTGCTACATGTTCCCCAGAACTCTGTGTAATCCTTTAGTTGGGTAGCACGTACAACACTATGCTTTAAGTTCTGGTTTACTTGCCTGTCTCCCTGACTTTCCTGGCATACTTCTTAAGGGCAGAAACCACATATCTCATTCCTACTTGAAATTCTAGTGTTTAGAGTTTAGCAATTGGCTGTTGAAGGAAGGGAGGGAGGGAGGGAGAAAGGCAGGGAGAAAACCTTGACGTACAAAAGAAGACTGAGCTGCATTTATGCCATTATATCACTGTAGTTGCACTTCTAAACAACTGAATCCAACCCCATAACCTAATTAAGTCAGGATTTTAGGTTTTAGGGCTTAGGAATCATAATGTAATTACTCCATGGGAGAGTACTGGCAAATTTTTTTTCTTACTTTTAAAAAATTAACTGTCTATAGTGTGGCTCTAAAGAAAGAACAATTCATCCTGGATGAATTTCACTTTGGTCCTATAGGAAAAGGCCATTATATCATCATAAAAAATGGTGAAATAGAAAAGCAAACACATTTTCGAAGAGGTTCATTAACTTCATACAGAATTTGCTTTAAATATTTGTTCAATAACTGTTGACTTATTGTGTTCAGTTCTCAAATGACACTATAAAAATTGCTCTAATGGTGAAGGCTAGCTATCTCTTTGAACCCCACTCATCACTTATTATTGGATTTTGGAAAGATACATGCTTAATAAACATTTATTGATTAGATATGCTACTTTTATATCAGAAAGACTGAAAAGAGAAAGACACTAAAAGCCTCACATAATTTTTTCAAATACAGCATTGATGCAAAGTAAAGAAAAATCCCATATTGGCCTTCTCCTTATTATCAGGGATATGTCCATCGTCTTTATACAGCCCACCTTCACAGGTGCTGAGCAAGAGACAGCCTTGCTGTGTTGAGCGCAGGGTGATTGCCCTGCCTCTGTTGCGTTTTGTTAGCTGACCTGGATGATTCTGCTTACTTGGCCTAGATATTAATAAGCAATTTGAAGGTTCTGTTTACCTGGAATTGGAAATGTAGACATTGTCCCAGAGACGTTGGAGCTCATTGGCCCTGACTTACTTGAGTGACACTTAGTTGATGGGGGCCTTTGGTCAGCCAGTTTAGGCTTACCTCTCTTCATTGGAGTCGTGAATTAATATGTGGTTAGCAAAAGACTGTTGCCTTCAGCTGAGAAGGCAAAAATAGAGGTTATTTGGCCAAGTCAGGGAAAATAAAAAGGTGTCGGGGAGAGCAAGGGGTGTTCAGAACCTCATGGGAAATAAGATGACTAAACAGAATAGTGATCAGGAGAGAAATAAAAAAGCATATTCAAATTACTTTCTGTAAATAGCCAAGTCATCCTTATGAATAAATACTTTTTTAAAATTTTATTTTGTTCTGTTTTGTTTGATGGAGGTGGAATTCAGTTTACAAAGGCTGAAATATGAATTATGATTTAAAAAATTTGAGCAAACTTCAGTTATGAAATAAGGAGTAGTGCTCTTAGAAGGGTACTGGAAGTATTTTGTTCATTTGAAGCCAACTATTTTAACCTAGATATTGAAACTCCTGGTTATCCAGTACTATTGCTTCATTATTTTTTTAAATATAGGAAAGAATTTAATATTTTGTGCAATTAGGGCTAGGATTATTGGGATAAACCACCCACATGTCATGCTTTCCTTATAAAAAGAATGATTATTATATATCTGTTGGTATGAATTTATTTCTCATACAACCAACCAGATCTACATCACACACACACAGGGTGTGGGTGGGAAGTCTATAATGATCAGGGTGACCATGCTCTGAAGTCAAACTGGGTCATTTTAGTCTGAATCTACCCTCTTTAGAGTCTTAATTAGCAGTTTAGAGCTTTAAAATTAAGTGTGTATTTAATTGTCCCAAATCTATTTTTTTTTTTAAAGATTTTATTTATTTATTTGAGAGAGAGAATGAGATAGAGAGAGAGCATGAGAGGGGGGAGGGTCAGAGGGAGAAGCAGGCTCCCCGCCGAACAGGGAGCCCGATGCGGGACTCGATCCAGGGACTCCAGGATCATGACCTGAGCCGAACGCAGTGGCTTAACCAACTGAGCCACCCAGGCGCCCCCCAAATCTATTTTATCTGGTGTTCTTAAAACCCACAATTAAATGATTCTAGTACATGGAGCTGGGAGGATGATTTCACATCACAGTAGAGCCCGCGCAGAGCCAAACCACGCAACTGAAGCCTGGGTTCGTGGGTTCTTGACACGCTCTCAGGGAACCCACTTGTGACTGAAACTAAGTGATGTCATTTCGGTGACATCTTAAAGATGTTCTTAAAGATTTTCTTTTATTTTTCAAAACTTGTGCCACTTCGGTTTGTGCTTACACTGTGGGCTTTGGCTTTTGGTTTACTACATTTCTTTTAATGATGCCTTTGGTACCAGTCGCTAGCTGGGTTAAGTAAAGAATTCAGGAACTTTTCCTAGGAATTCTCCTGTTAGTATTTGGCTTCATGAGTGCTCAGAAAATCCATCGCCATTAACCGGTACCACTTTTATTCAGGATTACTAAAGACTTTTCCAACCAAAAAATGGATAGAGAAAAAAATATTTTGGGCAAATTTACCAAAAATTAATAGAGACAAAAATATTTTAGGTAAAATGAAGGTGTTGGTTCACTCTGGATTAATGCTAAGATAAAATGTCCTTATCTCTGATATACTGATAACCCTTCTTCCATATGCCTGATCTCACACAGAGCTGGCTTCTGCTGGGAGTTCACCATATGGGTCTATTGTAGGAGAACTCGTTTAAACATTTTTGTAACATGACTGTCATACCTTCTGCTCAGTCTGTCCTCCACCCTCATACAATGATTTGAGAATCAGTGCAAAAGAAAGTCGCTATTTCGAAGGTATTATTATAGTCAGCAGGATCACTGATGACCCAGTGGTAATCAACTAGTGCAAATTTTCTAAGATTATGTACCTTTCTTTTCTATTGCCCCAAGTATTTACCACCTCTACCCTCACTAAATACACACACCACCACCTTCATCACTTAACTTTCTCACCTTCTCCACCATGCCCACCACTACTTTCCTCCATAACCACTACCTGACAAAAGTCCAAAGGCAGGTCTAGCCAGATAAAAGCCAAATGTTCAGACATCTGGGTTCCTTTGGACCTGAGTCTGAAAGAGGCACATAGTATTTTTTAAATATTTGTAGAATGCATGCATGCATTGATAAATATTTATATTCTTTCTACTTACTTAATAATGGAAGCACTATATAGTGAAAATTCCTAAACTTCTATATAAAATTTTAGGAATTAGTACAGTTGGATACTTCTCAAATAATATGAACCCTATAACCTTTGTGTGTGGAGAAAGAAGAAGAAAGGCACAGACTTGATTGCAATACTTTTTAAGATGGACTCTTCTAATCATCACCATTCTAGTGACAGGACCATTTTCCAAGCTTTCATTTATCCCCATTCTCCTAAATGTTTTTCTTCTTGCCTGCCTGTATATCTGTTATAATTACTCTTCTTGTTGGAAACATGAAAGTGACAGACAAAATAGAGGAATGGTGGTGATGATGAGTCTCCATTATTTAAATGTCTTACTTTGTGCCAGTTACTTTCGTAAGGGATATAAAGGATGAAAAATAATATTAAGAATTACTCTTCACAGAGTTATTTAAATTCTTAGAGTGGTGAGGTTATAAAAGTGGGTGGAAGGAGGAGAGTCCTTGATAAATTCCAACATTTTTTTCTTGAGCAACCTCTTTGTGCATCTTGTTCCATGGTGTGAATATATAGCACTAAAAAAAAAAAAATCCCTGCTCTCATGAAACTTACATTCTAGTTGGGGCAACAGGAAATAAAGAGTATGCAGTGTGTTAATAATAATAATAATAAATAGAATAATTTTTATCTATATAGAATAATAGTGCAATTAAGAAAAAAAAACTGCAAGGGAATGGAGAATGATAGCAATGTCATTTCAGGTTGAGTGTTCAAAAAGACTTCTCTAAGGACCTCACATTTCGCATATGCCTGAAATAAGTGAGGTCCAGAGACCCATGAGAAATTTCATGGAGGAGGGAACATAATAGTGGCCAAGAAATAAGAGTGTCCTCAGAGAATTCTAGGAACACTAATATTTAGGATACTTTATAAAGATTTGCTAATGGGGCGCCTGGGTGGCTCAGTTGGTTAAGCGACTGCCTTCGGCTCAGGTCATGATCCTGGAGTCCCGGGATCGAGTCCCACATCAGGCTCCCTGCTCAGCAGGGAGTCCGCTTCTCCCTCTGACCCTCCTCCCTCTCATGCTCTCTGTCTCTCATTCTCTCTCTCGCAAATAAATAAAAAAAAATTAAAAAAAAAAAAAAAAAAAAAAAAAAAAAGCTCTATTTGATGGAGAAATGGAGTGATCCAGTGATCAAGCATAGAGGATTACAATGTAGAATTGCCAGATAAAATATAGGATATACACAATTAAATTTGAATATCAATAAACAATGGATATGTTTAGTACACATATGTCCGAAATATTGCATGGGGCATACTTGTACTAAAAAATAATTCACTATCTGAAATTTAAATTACCTGGGTATCCTGTCTTTTTATTTGCTATGTCTGGCCACCCTACTCCAATTATTAGAGGTCAGGTAATTGAGAAAGGAGCATAGCCAATGAGATTAGAGGAAAGCCAAGAGGGTATGGAGTCCCAGATGCCAAGTGAAGAAGGTGTACCCACATGCCAAGAGTCTTTCAGGAACAGTCATTTTTCCAAACAATGCTCAAAGGAACATCTCAGCTGTTACTGTGAGAGATGGAGCCAAATGAACCCCCACTCAAATTAATTCAACCTGAAGACCGTTACTTTTATCTGCTTTACATATATGGGTCCCAAGTAAGCTTTCATCACAACAGAATTTTTTGCAGCTGAACAAGAAGTTTGAAGACTATTGAGCAAGGGAATTCACACCATTTGAAACAGACCAAACTCCTCAGAGTTGAATTAAACAGACACAGACAAAGGAGTCATAACTGCTTGCTTTTATTTCAGAATTTATATTTCTTATTTTTAGTTTCCAGCTTATCATTGAAGAATGTATAAAACAGATGAGTTTTGAATTAAACCAAATGAGAACAAATGGAAATACTGCATCTAATAAGAACAGCACGGCAATGGATGCAGAGATTGTATTAAGACCCCTCATGGACTTCTTGGACAAAACGTAAGTTTTCTACCTAGTGTCTCTTTAACCATTACCCTAAATTTGATTGATATGGGTTTAAGGAAAAAGACAGCTTTAAAAAGGTTTCTACAGAAATATATTAATTCATTAAAAAGGAAAAGACTTTTAGTTCATTACCAGATGGGAAAAAAGCAGGAATGACTTTGTGCAGGAAAGGAAAAATGGAGAGGAAATAAATATTGGTAACTAAGGAGTTTGGTGTTCTGAAGGGAAAGAGCATTAGGATTTGATGCTCCTCAGATAAGACACTGTTTTGCATCAAAACATCAAAAAAGGCTGGGTTGAGTCCAGAATGTCTGATTCCATGTCAGAAACCTGAAGAAGAGAATAGCACAAATATGACTAGAATTACTTCAGCTCAGAGGCAAGTAGACTGCCTGACTCAACCTTCAGTAATTTACTGAGCACCTATCTTTATCAAACTTTATTCTAGGCCCACGGTAGTGATGACACAGTGAGTCAAAATCCCTGAGTCTATGGTGATGATGGTCTCACAGTGGTGGGAATGGAGGCCTTTGTGACCAACTAAGACAGTGTTCTTAACCAAAAAGTCTTGTTTTTTTTAAGGCTTCTGCTAAGTCCCTACTCTTAGTAGTTCTAATTTTGTAAGTTTGGAGTAGAATCGAGGCACCTATATTTTAAGATGTGTCCACAATTGGGAACCATTGATGTAAAACAACCGGAGACATGATTTCTTAAACAGTGATACCTAGCACCAAACTGAAGGTAGAAGAGTAAAAAATAATTCTGAAAGCCTACCAAGGGATCAGTGTTATACCTGGTAGTTTGCATATGTCACCTCAGTCAGTATTGTTGCAGCAAATTAATTAATACCAAAGGGACCAAGATAAATAAGGACACAATACCTTTCTTTAAAGATAAAGACAACAAAGCAAGAATTAGTAGGGAGGACCTATTCTATAACTTACATTTTAATTCCCTTTCCCTTTCCTTGTAGTCTTACTGCATAAGCAAGACTAATGTTCTTATCACTTTAATTTTAATATTTGGTAGACAAATTAGGTTTTTTCTGTCCTTTATGAGGAACTATCTAGGAGATAGCTTAGCAGGAGGGAGGTAGGCAAGTGATGTAGAAGAAAAGGAAGAAAGTCAGAAAGCCTTCTTCATTTCTTCTTTAGTTTCTTATTGTAGACTTTTACCATCTAATTTCCTACACAACCCCTTGATGTTTTTATCATATTAGATGGCTCTTTTCTCTGGCCAATATGGAATCAAATCACATAAACATACCACCATTTTGTCATGAGTGTGATAGTGAATGGAGAGCAGGACAAAGCAGTCCCGATTCTCTTAAAACTCCTACTGGAAGAATGCCTTCTGGTTTTTGACCTCCAGCCAGCAGTTTGGAGACATGTCATTTATCATTAGCAAAACTATTTTTGTATATACTGTAGCCAAACATTGTAGAACATACAGAAAGTTCTAAGTTATCCTAATACTGTCAACTACTAGCTGAGAGACCTTGAATCCATTTCACCATCTGTGAAATGGGGCAAATACATAAAGTCAGTGGACACTTTTTTCAGCATATTTAAATTATTTTAATTTCTATTTTTATTTTATTTCTATTTTTATTTAATTTTCTACTTATAATTATACATCATTATATCATCTTCTATATAATTTTTTCTAATTCTTTTTTTTTTTTTTTTTTAAAGATTTTATTTATTTGAGAGAGAGAGTGAGAGAGAGAGAGAGCACAAGAGGGGGGAGCGGGAGAGGGAGAAGCAGACTCCCTGCTGAGCAGGTAGCCCGATGCGGGACTCGATTCCGGGACTCCAGGATCATGACCTGAGCCGAAGGCAGTCGCTTAACCAACTGAGCCACCCAGGCGCCCTAATTTTTTCTAATTCTTAGTAGAAAGGGACAGGATATAACAATACAAAAAAAATCTATGAGCTTTAAAAATTTGTGAAAGATTTAAAATTTTTAGAAAGAGACATGAGGCATGAAGAGTTGCAGAAATTCTCAGGGTTAATAAAAAAATATGTAACCATAAAGCCATTAAAAGTCAGGTATTAATTCTGTTCTCAGGGAGGCAAAAAGTTAGGAAAAATAAGGTACACCAATAAACACAATAAGGTATTAAGTTATTAATTCCTTGTTCAGACCATCAGATATTCCATTTGGGTTAGATCTTTCCAGGTGGATAGGACTGAGAGGTATAGAAATGAGGGACAGGCATTCTGGGGGGTGGGGATTGAACAGCTGGATATGGTTTTCATGAAAATCTGATCAACTGTATGACAGCTACCTTGAAGACTCCCAGCCCTCTATTGTCCATTTTAAATGAACAAACAGGAATTTGTCAGAGTTAACCAACTGTGTAAGGCAAGCTGAAAAGCCTATATTTTGGAAACGGAGTTATCTAGGTTGGTTGACCACAGACCAATTAACCAGACAATTTTCAAATGCCATGTATTTAAAATGAATAATAGAGGACTGGGAGTCTCTAAGGTAGCTTTGAGAAAAATCCCCTTAGAAATCGTGTTATGTTATAAATGTATAGGCTCTCTAAATAAAACATCTTATTTCCTTATGTCTCAGTTTCTTCACCAAGACCTCCCCACTCTATAAAACAAACTGTAAACTCTTTTTCCATCTGGCAAAAATCCCATGCAGAGCTGCAAACATGTCAAGGACTTTATACCTATTCATTCATTTCCAGGCTCAGCTGAGTTAGTTGGCATGCCAAGTATGTGAGCAGACCATAAAAACAAGGTCAATTCTTCAACTCAGACCTTTTGAAAACGGAAATGACACATCCGCTACAAAAGTGGCAGATTTGTTTTGTCTCAGATTACCCTAGGAGTGTCTCTGAGGTTAGGTCCTGTCGTTCAGCCATGATAAGTCTGCGGGTTTCTACCCTATGTCCATATCGTGGCTCTGCCCTCCAACAGTGGTCTCCAAAAGAGCAGGACTACACATTCCATAGCTGTGCACAGGGGCACTGACTTTCCTTTTCATCCAAAGTTGCTGTCCTTCATTTTCATATACTAGGGATCTGCATATAGTAGTGTTAAGAGAAATAATTCTCCATAAATGTGTATTTGGGAAATCTTTCCCTTTGCCTTTCACATGTTACATGCCTTTAGAGATTAATTACATAAATTTAAAATAATCACTTCTGTCTCTATTAGAACCAGAATTCAAGTTATAATTTCTGAGTCCAAAAGCATACAGAGTACTTGGCAGCACTATAGGGAGTTAATGAGGCTATCCAGAGGCCCTCTGTGAAACAGGTTTGATTAGCTTTTATTAAAGGCACCTCAGAAAGTTCAGTGTCCTATTACAGCACATTCAGTAAATGTCCATTGCAGCACTGAGTGCACAGACTCTTGGGCCTTCATACAGTAACCTTTTTGTCCAGGGCAGCAAGGGGGCATTGGACGACACACTGGATTTGGAGAATTTTTCAGCCCTCACTTACTAACTTCACTTGCTTGGACAAGTTCCCTAACTTCTCAGAACTGTTTTTGATTTATAAAATGGATATAGTAATAAACAAAAAAGATCTGCAGAAGAGGTTTTTAAAGGAAGGCATTATATAAAAATAGACAATGTTATCATCATTCTCACCCTAAGAAGAATTTGTAAGAAGTACAAATTTAAACCTATTAAAGTTGGTAAATTTGGTATCTTCAAACCTGAACTTAGAGAAACAGAACAGATTGGTAGTTGCCAGAGGTTGAAGGGGGATGGGGAGAATGGGTAAAAGTGGTCAAAAGGTACAAACTTCCAGCTACAAGATAAATAAGTCCTAGGAATGTAATGTATAGCATGGTGACTATATTAACAATATTTTATAGTATATTTTAAAATTCCAGAGGGTAGAATAGATCTTACAAGAACTGTTAACTGTCTGAGGTAGTGGATGTTAACTAAACTTATTGTGGTAATCATTTTGCAATATATATGCATATCAAATCATTACGTTATACACCTAAACTTACACAATGTTATATGTTAATTGTTTATCAATAAAACTGAAAAATAAAGCTGGTAAATTTTGGCTCTCGAGTAAAATTATATGCATCTTTTTTATGTTGGAGCACTGCCAGGTAATGATAAAAGTGTGTTTCTTTGGTGTTTGGCCTGCATCGTGAATATGGGATGTGTAGTAAATACAAGTTAGGAATGTGGATGAAAATCACATACTTTGGGGGCCTTGATGTCAATTTAGGAAACAATTTAAGGGGAGAGATACCCTGAATGCATTTTCTACCAAAGAGCAAACTGTCAAATATGTGTTGAAACATATCTTTAATATTATGTATTTTGTTCAATAAATGACATTTAGCATTTGAAAATTATAAAGGCCTATTCATATATTTAAATCTCAGTATTGAAAAACATGAATTTCTGATCAATAAAATAAGCTGATACCCTGATATGGGCTTATAAGTGATTATATGTCTTATTTTATTTCAGATTAAGTCTCTCAGCAAAAATCTGTGAGAAAACAGTCCTAAAGCGAGTTTTGAAGGAGTTATGGAAGCTAGTTCTTAACAGAATAGAAAAACAAATTGTTCTCCCTCCTCTGACAGATCAAACAGTAAGTATTTAAAATGAAGATTTGATTAAACTTTTTGTTTTAATTTTTATTTTTTTATTTTTGAAGTGTAGTTGACATACAATGTTAGTTTCAGGTGAACAACAGTGATTTGACAATTCTATACTTTATTTAATGCTCACCACAATAAATGTAGTCACCATCTACTAACATATAAATAGGTTATTAAAATATTATTGATGGTTTCCTGTGCTGTACTTTTCATCTCCATGATTTATTTATTTCATAACTGGAAGTTTGTACCTCTTAATCCCCTTCACATATTTTGCCCATTCTCCCACCCACCTCCTCTCTGGCAAACACCACTTTGTTGGTTTTTAGATTCCGGGTGTAAGTGAAATCATATGGTATTTGTCCTTTTCTGTCTGACTTATTTCACTTGGCATAATACCCAGAAGGTCCATCCATGTTGTCACAAATGGCAAGGTCTCATTCTTTTTATGACTGAATAATATCCCATTATGTGTATGTGTACGTACACACACACACACACACACACCCACGTCTTCTTTATCCATTCATCTATTGGTGGACACAGGCTGCTTCCATATCTTGGCTATTGTAAATAATGCTGCAATAAATATAGAGGTGCATATATCTTCTTGAATTAGTGCTTTCATATTCTTTGGGTAAATACTCAGCAGTAAAATTACTGAATCATATGGTATGTCTATTTTTAATTTTTTGAGGAAATGCCGTACTGTTTTCCACAGCGGTTCCACCAATTTACATTCCTACCAAGGAAAATCAAGTGCATGAGGATTCCCTTTTCTCCACATCCTCACCAGTACTTCTTATTTCTTGTCTTTTTGATTCTAGTCATCGTGACTAGAGTGAGGTGATATTTCATTCTGGTTGTAATTTGCATTTCCCTGATGATTAGTGATGTAGAACATCTTTTCATGTGTCTCTTGGCCATCTGTAGGTCTTCTTTGGAAAAATGTCTATTCAATTCCTCTGATCATTTTTTTAAAAATTTTATTTTATTTTATTATGTTAATCACCATACAGTACATCATTAGTTTTTGATGTAGTGTTCCATGATTCATTGTTTGCATATAACACCCAGTGCTCCATTCAGTACATGCTGACCATTTTTTAATCAGGTTATATGGGGTTATTTTGTTGTTTTGAGGTTGTTTGGTGTTAAGCTGTGTAAGTTCTTCATATGTTTTGGGTATTACCCCCTTAACAGATATATCATTTGCAAATAGCTTCTCCCATTCAGTAGGTTGCCTTTGCATTTTGTTGATTTGCATTGGTGTTCAAAGCATTTTA
The DNA here is from genome assembly GCF_004348235.1 of Phoca vitulina. Lineage (NCBI taxonomy): Eukaryota > Metazoa > Chordata > Mammalia > Carnivora > Phocidae > Phoca > Phoca vitulina. The sequence goes on from NW_022589723.1 coordinate 21,484,305, forward strand.
TTATAGTATAGTCCCAGTAGTTTATTTTTGTTGTTCCCCTTGCCTAAAGAGAAAGATCTGTAAATATGTTGCTAAGGCTAATACCCAAGAGATTACTGCCTGTTCTCTTTTAGGAGTTTTATGGATGCAGGTCTTACATTTACGTCTTTAATCCATTTTGAATTTATTTTTGTTTATGGTGTAAGAAAGTGGCCCAATTTTATTCCTTTGCATGTAGCTGTCCAGTTTTCCCAACACCATTTATTGAAGAGACTGTCTTTTCCCCATTGTACACTCTTGCCTCTTTGGATGTAAATTAATTGACCATATAAGCATGGATTTATTTCTGGTATTGCCATTCTGTTCTATTTATCTATGTGTCTGTTTTTATGCCAGTGCTATACTGTTTTGATTACTATGACTTGGTAGTATATCTTAAAATCTGGGATTGTGATACCTCAAACTTTTTCTTTCTCAAGATTGCTTTGACCATTCGAGTCTTCCATACAAATTTCGGGATTATTTGTTCTAGTTTTGTGAAAAATGCTATTAGTATTTTGATAGGGATTTCATTGAATCTATAGACTTCCTTGGGTAGTACGGACATTTTAATGATATTAATTGTTCAAATCCATGAGCATGGTGTATTTTTTCATTTGTTTATGCCATCTTCAGAATGTAAGTCTTTCACCTCTTTGGTTAAATTTATTCCTAGGTATTCTATTCCTTTGGTGCAATTGTAAATGGAATTGTTTTCTTGATTTCTCTTTTTGCTACTTCATTATTAGTGTATAGAAATGTAACAGATTTCTGCATATTAATTTTGTATTCTGTAACTTTACTGCATTCATTTATCAGTTCTAATAGTTTTTTGGTGGAGTCCTTAGGTTTTTTCCATATATAGTATCATGTCATCTGCAAAAAAGTGACAGTTTTACTTCTTCCTCACCAATTTGGGTGTCTTTTCTTTCTTTTTCTTATCCAGTTGTGAAGCCAGGTCTTCCAGTGCTGTATTGAATAAAAGTGGTGAGAATAGAAATTCTCATCTTGTTCCTGATCATAAAGGAAAAGCTTTTATTTTTTCCCCACTGAGAATGCTGTTAGCTGTGGGTTTTTCATATATGGCCTTTATTATGTTGTATTTTGTCGAATGCTTTTTCTCTATCTATTGAGGTGACTACATGGTTTTTATCCTTCCCCCTGTTAATGAGATGTATCAATTGATTGATTTGCAAATGGTAAACACTTCCTTGGATCTCTGGAATAAACCCCACTTGATTTTGGTGATTTTTTAAAAAGATTTATTTGTTTGAGAGAGAGAGGGAGAGAATCTCAAGCAGACTCTCCACTGAGCGTGAAGCCTGATGTGGGGCTTGATCTTGTGACCCTGAGATCATGACCTGAGCCAAAACCAAGAGTCCGACATTTAACCAACTGAGTCAACCAGGCACCCCTGATTGTGGTGATTTTCTAATGTATTGTTGAATTCAGTTTGCTAACATTTAGCTGAGGATTTTTACATCCATGTTTGTCAGGGATATTGGCTCATGGTTCTCTCTCTTTTTTTTTTTTGGAGTGTCTTTATCTGGTTTTGGTGTCAGGGTAATGCTGGCTTCATAGAATGGATTTGGAAGTTTTCTTTCCTCTTCTATTTTTTGGAATACTTTGAGAAGAATAAGTATTAACTCTTCTTTAAATGTTTGTTGAATTCATCTGTAAAGACATCTAATCCTGGACTTTTGATTGTTGGGAGTTTTTTGATTACTGATTCAATTTCATTACTAGTAATTAGTCTGTTCAAATTTTCTATTTCCTGCTGACTCAGTTTTGGAAGATTGGATGTTTCTAGGAATTTATCCATTTTTTTCCTAGGTTGTTCAATTTGTGGGCATATAATTTTTCACAGTATTCTCATAATCCTTTGTATTTCTGTAGTGTTTGCTATGTCTCTTCCTTCATTTCTGATTTTATTTGAGCCCTCTCTTTTTCTTGATGAGTCTGGCTAAAAATTTATCAATTTTGTTTATCCTTCTAACGAATTAGATCTTGGTTTTAATGATTATTTCTAATTTTTAGTCTCTCTTTCATTTATTTCTACTCTGATATTTATTATTTCATTCCTACTTAACTTTGGGCTTTGTTCTTTTTCTAGTTCCTTCAGGTGTAATGTTAGATCATTTACTTGAGATTATCTTTGTTTCTTGATGTAGCTTTATATTGCTATAAACTTAGAACTGCTATTGTTGTATCTCAAAGATTTTGGACTGTTATATTTCCATTTTCATTTGTTCCCATGTATTGTTTTACTTCTTCTTTGATTTCTCTGTTGACAAATTGGTTGTTAAGTAGCATGTTTTTAGCATTCATGGTTTTTTTTTCCATTTTTGTCAATTGTAATTAATTTCTAGTTTCATACTATTTTGGTTTGAAAAGATACTTAATAATGATATCAATCTTAAATTTATTGAGACTTGTTTTGTGCCCTACCATGTGATCTATCTGTCCTGGAAAATATTCCATGTGCACTTAAAAAAAAAAAGTGTATTCTGCTGTTTTGAGATGGAATGTTCGGCATATATCTGTTAAATTCATCTAGTCTAATAGATTCTTCAAAGCAACTCTGTCCTTTGATTTGCTGTCTGGATGATTTATTTATTGATGTAAGTGGGCTCTTGAAGTCCCCTTCTATTATTGCATTACTGTTAATTTCATGACTGTTAATGTTTGCTTTCTGTATTTCCATGCTCCTGTGTTGGGTGCATGGATATTTACGAGTGTTATATCCTCTGTTGGATTGATCCTTTTGTTATGTAATGCCCTCCTTTGACTCTTGCTGTGTAGTCTTTGTTTAAAAGTCCATTCCATTTGATAAAAGTATTGCTACTCTAGCTTTCTTTTTGCTTCCAATTGCATAGAATATCTTTTCCATCCCTTCTCTTTCAGTCTTTGTGTCTTTAGAGCTGAAGTAAGTTTCTTGCAGGCAGCATATAGATGGGTTCTTTTTTTATTTTTTAATCCATTGAGTCATCTTGTATCATTTGATTGGAGCATTTAGTCCATTTACTTTTAAAGTACTTATTGATAGGTATGTATTTACTGCCAGTTTGTTGTTTTCTGGTTGTTTTTGTAGTTCTTTGTTCCTTTCTTTTTTTGCTCTCTGTGGTTCAATGGCTTTCTTTAGTGTTATGCTTGAATTTCTTTTTTTTTATGTATATCTTATAGGTTTTGATTTGTGGTTACCATTGGGTTCATATATATATAGACAGAGAGAGCGCAAATGTTAAGTTGGTGATCACTCAAGTTTGAACACATTCTAAAAGCACTAAACTTTTACTCCCACCTCCACATTTTTGTTAATGATATATTTTAAATCTTTTTATTTTGTGTATCCCTTGACCTATTTTGGTAGATATAATTGATTTTGCTATTCTTATGTTTTAACCTCCATACTGGTTTTATAGGTGATTAATCTACTACCTTTACTATAGTTTTGCTTTTACCTGTGAAATTTTTTCCTTTCATGATTTTCTTCTACTTATGCCTTTTATTTCCACTTAAATAATTTAACATTTCTTCAAACCTTCAACATTTCTTGTAAGGCTGGTTTTGTGGTGATAAACTCCTTTAATTTTTGTCTGCTGGGAAACTATCTCTTTTTCATTCTGAATGATAACCTTATCAGGTAGAATATTTTTCATTGTAGATTTTTTCCTTTCAGGACTCTGGCCTGCAGTTTCTGTTGAAAATTCAGCTGATAGCCTTACAGTGTTTCTCTTGTATGTAACTGTTTTCTTTTCTCATAATGCCTTTAAGATTCTCTCCTTATCATTACATTTTGCCATTTTAATTATTGTGTGTCTTGTTGTGTACTTCCTTGGTTTCATCTTGTTAGGTAGGGGCTTTCTGTGCTTCCTGGACCTGGATGTCTGTTGTCTTCCCCAGATTAGGAAATTTTTGAACCCCCTTCCCTCTCTGGGATGCCTAAAATTCACATGTTATTTAACATATAATGTATTGTTTGCTTCAGGGGTACAGGTCTGTGATTTATCAGGCTTACACACATTACTCTTGTTGGTGTTATTCTCAGGTTTTCTTTATGCTGCTCAGTTTGGATGCTTTCCGTGACCTTGTCTTCTAGATTGCTAATCCATTCTTCTAGTATATTTTTAATCTCAGTTATTGTATTCTTCAGTGCTGACTTGTTCTTTATATTTTCCATTTCCTTTTTGAAATCCTCATTGAGTTCATCCATTCTTTTCTCAAATATGGTGAGAATCTTTATGACCATTACTTTGAACACTTTATTAGGCACATTGAATAATTGTGTTTAGTTTAGCTGTTTTTCTGTTATTTTGTCTTATTCTTTCATTTGGGACATATTTTTCTGTCTCCTCATTTTGTCTAACTTTGTATTTGTTTTTATGTATTAAGTAGGTCAACTCCATTTGCTGGTCTTGACAGTAGTGGCCTTGTACAGAAGAGGTCCTGTGGTCCCTTGTAGCATAGTCTCTTCTGGTCACTAGAGCCAGGTGCTCCAGGGTTGTGCCCTCTGTGGGCTGTGACTGCTGTGAGCTCACTGTTGGGTGGGGCCAGCATTCATCCTGGCTGTCTCCTATTGGACTCTGACAGCTCCTTGTACAGCCATTTAGAGGTCCAGCTGCAGGAACTATGGACATGCTGGTGTGTGGGGTTATCTCCCATTCTGAGGGCAACAGCCAGTCTAGAGGGACACTGGGCCGGGACATGCATTGCTGGCAAGGTAGATAGAGAGTGTTAACATTGATTCCCCCAAGTGTCTGGCTATTCAGGCTCGGGAGGGCAAGAAAAATTGCACCTGCCACTTTTGTTTCTAGAGAAATCTCCTGCAGATCACTGATCCTCTGGTATATAACCTAAAATTAGCCAATCAATCTTCATGGCACTTTCCAAACTGCTGCCTCTGTAAGAGCAAGGACTTGGTTTCCTATTAATTATTACCCTCCAGTGCTCCCAGAGTTAAGCCTTGCTAATTTTCAGAGCCAGATGTTATGGGGACTTCTCTTCCCAGTGTGGGGCCCCAGGGCCAGGGGTGCCCAGTGTGGGGTTTGATCTCCTCACTTCTCCCACCTGTGATGTCCCTCCTATTTGTAGTGAGTCACGCCAGGTGTTTGGTTCCTGATTGCGTCTCTGCCCCTCCTACCCTTTTCGATAGGGACTTCTCTCTTCAACTAGCTATGGAAGATCTGTTCTGCCAGTCTTCAGGTTGTTTACAGAGTTAGTTATGTAGATGGAGTTGTTTCCTTGGTGTGTCCATGGAATGAAGTGAGCTCAGGATCCTCCTGTTTCATCCTATTCCTCTCTCCCTTGATTATACCTTTAGTAACCCATCTAATTGTACTTTAAGTGAATGGTTTCCATCCAGCTAAGATAATGATTAAATCCATTTTGGGAAAAAGTCTTCGGTAAACAGTAACTAAACAATGATCATTCAAATGACACTTTCCTATACAAATCAATTTTAAATAGTGTCAGTAGCAGGCAAACTTCACTTTTTGAAAAAAAAAAAGTATGAAAGTTTAATTTACAGCATTATCTGGTCTATACACATAATTTTTAAATTTAATTTTACTGTGAAACACCAGGGAAATAAATTTAGGATAGAACACCCCCACTCTTTTTTTTCTAAAACATTATAGTTTAAGAAGATAAATTCAACACTGCTGCGTGGAATATTTTTCTCCTTTCCATTTTACTTTCATCTATTACCTTTCCACTTGGAGGTTCATAGAGGAGACACCTTTTAGTGAATTCAAAGAACATGATTGTATCATACATAGTGAAATAAAAAGGAACCAGAAAGATAATTTGGCAGCAAAGTTAGACCGTGGTCAAGTGGATACACAGTACCAGGTATCTCAGTTCACATATCCTGAGTCAAACAAAAAAAGAAATAGCCCTAGCATGCACCTGTTATGGAGCAACTATTTTTTTCTGTGACTGAGGAAGACAAGTTGATGCAAATAATGAGTAATTGTAAAAACAAACTCAAATGTTCTGACACCATTAATCACGCACACTCAGTCCATATTTATCTAATGAAATTATATATAAAATATTTTTTATGAAGTGTTCAACGATCCAAAGATTCATGTTTTTCTTGATTTCCTGCCAGCAAGTGATAAAATCTTTGATAGCCTATATACATATGGAAAGCCAAATGACATATATAAACATACATGCACACTTGATTCTGCTACAATACATAATGCATTTCTATAACCCCAGTTAGCTGTCATGTAATTGGTAAACAGGGGAATGACGTCAGTATAATCTGGAAGTTGAGTTGGTTTATGTATAAATTTTCCTAGGTGGGAGGCTCTGAAATACAATAGAAGACCTATAAATTCAGCATAAAAGTAAAGAACACGCAGCTTGGCTACTACGTGGGGTGGAAGGCACACTTGTACATGGTTCTTCTATCCAAACAGATGAAGCTTGAATGGCTCTCACACATGACAGGCTACCCTCCCTGTGCTGAGAGTTCCACTTGTATGGGTATTGCCCCAGCCCACATTTGTACTCTACTGTTTTGTTGTTGTTTGGGTTATTTTTTATTTTGCATTTTTAATACCCCCTGTGGCAGCCATCGGCCTCACTGAGCTCCCTGTGTGCCATACAAGGTATATCCCAAAGTAGCACTTACTGTTTTTGATCGTCCGTTGGTAATAAAATTGCATGAGCTTTGACTCTGCTGCCCACTGCTAATTTCCCCATGAGCCCTATTATTTCTAGAGCACAATTTTATAGAATGAGGTTTTTCAAAAATACATCATGCTATAGGAGAAAGTATATATGACATATCATTTTTTCTATCAGGTCTTCCCTAGGAAAGCTTACCATCACCTCAATTTTCTCTAGCATTGAGTTCTCCAAGTATGAAGCAATATCTGACATTCATTCATTCATTCAATATGTTCTTTGAGTTTCTGGTATGTGCTGGCACCATGATGGGGATAAAAACAGGAGCAAAATTAGATGTGGTTGCTGTTCTCATCAACTTTGTAGTCCTTCATTTCCTAATAAATTCACAGGACCCACTGAAAAATGAAGAATATTATCCCAGAATAGTTGATTTTCCCTCCTGAGAAAATATTCTAGGATATAATGAACTTAGTACCAAATTTAGTTCTCTCTTGTCACTTTTACCAACAGACATGCCTCTAGCTTTTCATTCTAGTGGTGCTATGGATGGTTTATTCGTCTGTTTTACAAACTCTTCCCAGGCCTCGGAGTTCTAGGAAGAGCCTCTGGCTGAGGGGAGAGTTAAGAAGGCAGGTCTCTGATAGACTGGATGGCATTTGAGCAGCAGCTGCCTGCCTCAGCTCTGTATCTTGAAAGTTTGCCTAGATTTATTTAGGGGCCAAGTAGAGTAAGGGAGCTGCCTCTACTAAAAATAAACAAACGTTGGGACGCCTGGGTGGCTCAGTCGGTTAAGCGTCTGCCTTCGGCTCAGGTCATGATCCCAGGGTCCTGGGATCGAGTCCAGCATCAGGCTCCTTGCTTCTCCCTCTGCCCCCTGCTTGTGCATACTCTCTCTCTTTCTCTCTGACAAATAAATAAATAAATAAATGTTAACGATCATTGATTTCATCCATATGCTACATTAAACTGGCTGTATTAGTAGTAACCCATGCATTAACTCTGGCTTAAAACTCTCAGGAGGGGGACACCTATAAGGACAATTATATTGCCAGCAGTACCAGATAGCTTTGACCCAATCTGTAAAACAGACCAATTAAGTGCGTATGGCATAAAAGTCATAAATATAAGAAGGGAAATAAAGCAAATTTTCTACTGACTAGATTTTTACTCTTCTGAGGATCTTAAGACTGAGTATTCTCTCTCCTTTTCTATGTGTGTCTCTAGGGACCTCAGATGATTTTCATCGCAGCTAAAGATCTTGGACAATTATCCAAACTGAAGGTAATAAAGGGGTTATTTGTTGTCTGTGAAACATAATGAGCTAACCACACGTCTACAAGAAACTATCCTTCTACTAGTAATGGTATCTAGCAGGCAGGACTAAGATGTATGTCTGTGATAACAGTCTGCTTTAAGGATGAATCAGGTCAAAATTTAGGGACCGAATTTTACAGGTTTTTCCCACATATTTCTAATATTTTCCAATTGGTAGGGCAACTGGGAAATTCTGACTCTGTGTGATAGCTTTCAGCATTACCGCTTTTGGAGTAAATTAGATAACATTTCCTTTCATATATGAAACAGGCTTTGTATGAATAAAGGCAAAATGGAGTGCTTCATAGAAATCTAGTAAAGTCTAGAAAAATCTTAAAGGTGAGAAAGCTAGTGTGGGCAAATGAAACTCATCAAAGCAGACCTTGAATTTGTCAATATATTCAAGCACATTATAAATGCGGATTTGCAGACTAAATAATGCTACCCTTTATTATTGCTGAGATTCACAGGACTGTGCAGTTGTGTAGGAAGCATCAGCTTCTGTCCTTCTAGAATAGAAACTTGACTGGTTAAAATATATATTGTGCTGCTTTGACTTTTTCACTTAGAATAATGCCCTCCAGGTTCTTCCATTTTGTCGGATATGGGTAGATTTCCTTCTTCTTAAGGGCCAAATAAGATTACCACATTTTCTTCATCCACTCATTCTTCAGTGGATGACATACAGCCCATTGTGCCTATAGTAGAAATATGTGTTGTTTTAGTTCCATTTCTTTATCTTAGAATATAGTTCCAGACACAGACCACCTTAGTTCAAATTCTACCTCAATTGCTTCCAACTGTGTGACCTTGGCCAAAGTATTTAAAAATTTTTAATCTTCAGATTTGGCATTTATAAAGTGCAGAGCATTTTAACACTTGGTTTATAGTATGGTTGTGAGGATCAGTGAGATAACGCATACATTATCTCTGCATGGTAACTGCAAAGTGTATGCCAGCCGCACTCAGAGCCTGGCAGCTCAGGGTTAGGGCTCACTGGGATTGTTTTGTGGGTATAACACAGGGGAAGAAGAATCCATTTGATTGCATCATTACTTACTGAGACAAAATAGGTGTCCTATAATTGCAGTACCCTATATTATCCTCTTGCTCAGAAAAAAAAATTAAAAGCCAATAATCCATTTAAAGACCTCACCTAAAATTGCTTCTCACAGGTATTCAGTTATGTTGAGGGTTTGGAGGAAGTGTAAAAGGTAGACGTTACTCCCACACTATTGCTTTGGATCTTAGATCTTGATCCCTTCCTTTATCCCTCTTATTATCTTCCTGGGATTTATATTCCCTACTTTGAAAAATGGATTTATACAGGTTGAAATTTCTCATATAAAACCATGAAGGTGAAACAGCATACTATCTCATTATAAAGAAAAGAACATGCTTCTAGCATCTGTGTGATGTTAGGAAACATACTCCATCTCCCACAGCTTCAGTTTCCTGAGTTGGAAGTTTTATCAGCCAGAACTGTTTTCAGTTCCAAGTGATGGAAAGCCAGACTAACATAAGCAAGGAAGGAATTTATTGCTACATGAAATTTTATAACTGCTTTCCATCACTGCTTGATTAGGAACTCAAAGAATGTTATGGAACCCAGTTAGTATCTCTCAACTCTGTTCTTTCCTTATGTGATCTATGGCTGTAACAAATCTACCTTCCTATTTGTAAGACGGTTGTCTCTGCTTTTTATCTAACATCCTTTGAACTTGAATGTTGTAGAAAAGAACACCCAACTTGACGTGAGGAATCCCAACAAATCCCACCAGCACTTCCTGGTCTCTGATAGTGTTATCGCCACTCCAAAGCCAACCATTGTGACACAGGCTTAACTCACATAGCAACCTCTAGCAAGGGGGTGCAGTCAGCTCTGCCTGAATCTTAAGAACTCTGAGTGGGATAGAGATAACTCCCCAGAGGGCATATATATATGCTAGGTAGGAAAAATCAGAGTTCATACAAAACATAACACCTTAGGTCCCTTTGCAACTTCCAAACTTCTTGAAGACTGTAATAAACTAAAAAGTTATTAGTAAAATGTCCTAAAAGGGTTATTATTATTCAAATTACAGAACAATAAGACCCCTACAATATTATGCAAAATTAAAACTCTGGCCATAATAAAGAACTTCAAATTTTACAAAGCCATTTTCCCTTATTTTACTAAAATGTCACTTCCATTTTTATTCTCATTTTAAGCAATATTTTGCAGTATTTATATATTAGTTTGAAAGAAGATTTGGATAAATTCAGAAATCCTATATGGAACTATTAACAATTAACTAACTCCAAAGAACACACAGAGTCAAGGAAAATAGAACAATGAGGGAAATTGTTTATCTGCATTTGACTATGATTTAGGATTAACCCATTAAAGAAGTGTTTATTCAGCCATTTGACACATTACTTCATGCTCTGGAACTTCATGATGTAGACATATTATGTATGCACAACTTAATACTATTTAATGGGATCAGATTTATTTGGCATAATTTTGAAAAAAATGTTGGACAGATGATACAATATCAAAACCAATTAATACATCAGAGACTGTAAATTTATTGCAAGCCAGCAGTAACTCTTTGCCAGCCTCTTTTAGAGACTCCCTTATTTTAATGAGCTATTTTTAAATCTCAAAATTAGTTGAAGCCAGACAGATTCATATTTACTTACCCTAAAACATTTCCACCTATAATTTAGTAAACATTTCCCATTACTGTTTGAGTCTTAATGGGTAGTTAATATTCCTATTTTTAAAATATTAAATGGACACATATGTTTGTATTAAAAATCCTGTATCAGACAAAGATGTAGTAAGATGTCATGGATCCATGGAGCATTGTATACCATTTTTTCAAAAATCTTCAAAGGAGTATGATTTCATTCAAGTGTACGGAACCCTACAACATTGTACTTGAAAGAAATATAATTATTTACCAAAAATATACTGAATTCTTAGCAGGTTATAGTTGCCAAGGTAGGTACTGAAAGACTGCAAACTTGAGTAAGACATAGATCAAGATTATCTTCAGAAAGTCATGGCATCTACCAAATAATAGAGTAAGAAAAGGACTAGAATAGGGTGAGCCACTGGGGATTGCACCATCTGAGCATTACACAAAAGTGCCTGACTAAGGGACTTAATGACCACTGAATTAGAGCCCATGCTCCACCTACCAAGCTGTATGTGTTGATGTAGAGCTGCACCCTGTAGAAAAAGAGACACCTGTTATTACCAAGGAAAGGCACTGATTAATCCATTAGTCAAGCCATGCATTCTCAGAGCTGTGTCCATCCATATGGGCTTTCCTCTAATTCACATAAAGGCAACTATATTAGTTAGAAGTTAAACTTCAGGAGGACAAAAGTCTTTCTTTTACTGAACAACATATCACAATTACCTAGGATAGCACAGGTGTATAATAAGCACTGAATAAATATCTGTTGAATGTTACTGACTAGAATAATGGCACCTCTGGGGAGACTGTCAATTTGGGGGGTCAGGAATTTTTAAAATTTTCTCTTAAATTTCTTTTCCGTTATGGTTGTCTTCAACTTTCTACCATCATTTCCCTAAAGAAGTTTTGAACGATGGCTTGAGACAGTCCATAGTGAACAATGAGGAAAATCCACTGTAAATATGGAAATTGGCTCTAAAATATTGAAAATCTGCAGAGCCAAATTCAGTTAACTCTTGGGGGCTTTTCTTAGTAATGACTAAGCATTAAGGGGATCAAGAAAGAGAATAAATTGGGGGCATTATACTTAAAGTAGACTTTATCATAATAATTGAAAGAGGCTAAAATTCACCTCCTAAATCCCTGTCATGATTGATCTTCCTCAAAGTGACAGAGCATAAGGTGAAAAAGCTTTGACACATATTTCCAGGTTTCTCTCTTTTTTCCCTAACATTAACTTGCAAGTGAAAAGTAAAGCCACATATGAATCAAAGTCCAGCATTTCTTCTTTTGGAAAAGGGGATATTTATTGAATATATGACAGAACAATCATCTCAAGTGTGTCCATGTGAGGATTATGCCGATTCTGTTTGAAAACAGTTGTTAAATGAATGAACTGGTTAATTTATAAGTAACTGTTAACCTGTTTTCTAGGAGCACATGATTCGGGAGGATGCCAAGGGTCTGACCCCAAGACAGTGTGCTGTAATGGAGGTGGTCTTGGCTACCATCAAGGTAAGGTTACAGTACTCCTGAATTTTGCACCCAGAGTCCTCTGTTTGCCCTCAGAGAAAAGTGCCCTACCTGCGTATCTGGAGAGCTGTGCCATCCACAGACACAGAAGACAGATGTATGGGTACAATCCCAGAGTGTGTCTGATTGAGCCTGTACTCTCTCCATATTATCCGTGTTACTCTGCCCTTATCCTTGCTTCCTTTGTCTGTCTCTAGAAAATGTGTGTGAAACCTATGTTGCAACATGTGTTTTCAAGAAAGACATATACCTACCCTCCCCAAAGTTAAATTAAATAGCTGCTTCAGGAGGTTTTGGGTTAACAGAATTTCTTTTTATGTTGTCTATGCTTGTTGAAATGGCTTTTAAAAGATCAGTCTTCTCCTCTCTCTTAGTAAGTGCGATAATTTAATTTTCTGCTGGAAACCCAAAGGCATTGTGTTGTGTGCATCAATTTTTCATAGCCAAAGGTTGGCCAAAAAAGTTATTGTGGGGTTGGCTAAAGATGGACAGACCTCCAAATATAACTTAGAAGTTGTTTCCATATAATTCCTTTTATATTTACATATGTGTCATATTTATATACATGTATTTTATATTTATATGTGAAAGCTTATTCAGAGTGAAAAATTAATTTATCGTCTAAATCTAAACCATGTCCATTGTCTCCACGCTTTGCTGGAGGAAGCATCTCTTATCCAATATGCGTGAACAGTGTAGCAAAAACTGCTAGCTACCATGAGCCCTTTTCAGAGCACAGAACTGTCTTACAGGGTACAAACACATTACAATGTTATTCATTAAAATAGACTTGTATAACAATTGGGTACCTTCACAAAACCGTTACCTCACAGCTTTTGTAGTTTCAGCATTTACAATGTCAAAAGCTGCAAAATGAAAGTTGTGAGGTGGGAATTTTGTGACACCTGGTAGAAACTGGAGAGTGTGGATTTAGGCAGTGAGACTATAGCAATGAAGTTTCTAAAGCTGCTGCTAGAGTGTTATCTGGAAGTATGGAAATTTTGCACAATCATGTTGAGGGAAACATGAAAAAGAAACAAAAAAATGCAAAACGAGCTCTTTTTAAAACATTGTTTGCAAAAAAATGAGTAAGAAATGACTGACCTTTGGAGTTATAGCAGAACTAGTGGCTACAAATCAGGAAATGCTTGTAGAAAAAATAAGAACTTTGAAGTGCACCATGAAGAGAAAAAATTTTTAGAATCTGAATTCAGCCCTTTATGAATTTTATTAAGTCAATGCATGACTTTAAGAGAGGAAGGAAAATGTGTTCCATGAAAAGAGAATGGCATTCAGACCTGGCTCCTGTCCCCAACACCAACATTTCTTACAATTCTTCTTGGTTGGGACACATGATCACCATCTAGTTATACCCAAAGTCTGGGACATTCCTGATCTCCAAGCAAGTTCCCCTCTTCTACATCCTGACAGCTCAACTATTCCATCTTCCTGTCCGGCTCATCTGGGATGATCTTTTAAATTCAGTCTTAGATACTTCTACTAGCTGGTATCTAAGATCCAGTAAATGGGTTCATGTCATTATCTTGTTCCTTCAGGGCTCAGGCCTGACCCTGGTCCTCCTGAACCTCAGAGCCTGAGGTCAGGTCTCCACCTGCTATGCCTATTATAAGACTCTCTTATCCCTGTGGTCTGCCCATCATGCCGAGGCATACACCTGGGCATTCATTTCTATGGCTCTGTCATCAGTTTGCCAAAACTGGAACTCCCTTTATCTTGTCTGATTCTGAGATTTGCCCCAACTGAATGTCCTACCAAGCACTAATTCTGTTGTTGACTACAAAGGAATTTAGGAAAAAGAATACTACTTAAAAGAATTACAGCCCCAACCGCTAGTGATTCAAGGTCTGCTTGGAGCCCAGCAGAGGGAACCCTGTAATGTAAGCAGAGATGTTCTTATGCAAAAGCAGCGGATGCTACCCAGGCTAACTCACAAAGGCTGCCAAAGACATAATCCTGGTTCCTCTTTAACTCGGTTTAGGCAAGCAGGCTGGAAATAAAAAGTGAAGAAGGAGAATGCTATGGAGTTTGTAGACTATAGACTGAAATAGCGTTTTACATTTTTCCAAATATCTTCCATGTATGTACATTGTCTCGCCTGATCCTTATAAACATCTGGCTGTTAGGTGTGTCAAGACTGATCATTCACATTTTATAGATTAAACAAGGGAGGCTGAGCAGGTTTAAGTTACTGTCAAAGGGCAGAGAGCTACTGGTAATTGGCAGAGCTGAGAAAGGACTCCAAAACCTAAAATCACTGTCCTTGCTTCTACATCATGTTATTTCACTAACTGTTAACAAAGTGTTGATGAAATACAGCAGGCCAAAATGGATAATATTTCTTCAGAGAGATTAGTTATTTCTAGATTAAAATACCAGATTTCAGTTATTTAGATAATTTTCCAAAGATGCTTTAAAATCTTTCAACCCCTACAAAAGTATTGATGAAAATACTCTTAAATACTAAAATTTTAATTGGACTAGACTATTTTGTCATACCGGTCTCATGTGGTTTCAATTATAAGTCAAAGGGGGGAACTATGGCACAAGTGTCAGAAATGACAGTGATCTGCTACAGCTAGTGTGAGCGGACTGTGACACATTTCATTCATTCACCTGCCAACAAGCAGCCAAATGAGTGGTATTTGAAAATGAAAATATAATGGTGACAGCTGTGAGGCAGATAGCCAAAAATTTAATCAGTATGTGAAAGCTGAGAGGCCAGTAGGGAAACCCTAGTTTGAAGGAGTCCTCACTGAGCTCTTGAGTCTCAGACCCATATCCCAGGAAGATTCAGGACTGCTATGGATTCCCTGAAATATGGATTTCTTTCAAAGAAAAGCAGGAGTCTTTTTCCGACAACAGCTACTCTTGACCTGAGCATGAATCCCAAGAGCTTAAGGAAATTCTTAAGTCTTAAACAATCCTCAGGTTACTTTCTGCTGAAGTTGGAAAATTGAAAAACCTAGAAAAAAAAGCTGGCTGGTTTTATTTTTGCCCAACCTTCCAAATTGCCCCAGGACATTTGTTCTTTGGACCCAAACATGACACTCCACAATGTATGTTGCACATGTTTGACATCATGTAGGGACAATACGGAGATTTCCCTAAAAACAATAACCATGTGAATTAGGGCATTCTAGAAATTTGAATTGCTTGGTATAAAGGAGAGAATTTGGACTAAGTATGAATATCTATTCAAATATAGCTTTGGAATTTACTTATTACTTATTTAATCCTAGATAGCACCATTTCTGATCATTTGGATTCTAGACAAATAGCAAGATATGTGATGTTATGCCTCTGAGGCTCTTACCCCTGACTGAGGTCCTACCCCATCCTGCTATTCATTATTCATGAGGCAATTTTGGTGGCTGCTTCTTAGCATCTTTTTTTATCATTATAAGTATAGTTTTTGCATTATTTAAAATTCAGCTGCTCATGAGAAGAGCAAAATAACTTACCTAGTTTGGATTATTGCATTTCAAAAATCATTACTTGCGAGCTTACTTGTACATAGAAAATATGGTGGGCAATGAGGAGATGGCTGAAGAGAAGAGAGATCTTTCTGTAGACTTAGGAACCTAGACCACTACAACTGATAAAATAAGAGGTGTGGACAAAGTGCTGAAGAGTGCAGAGAGGGTAATGCATTCTGAGTGTCTAGGGGAAAGCTTCGTGAAGAGGGAAGTTTGGGGATTTATAAAGAGGCTGTAACGGGGAAAAGCAAGGGGGGGGAAGTCATTGTAGGCTTAGGGAAAAGCTCGAGTGAAATGCGAGGAGAGGTAGGTCAGTCTGAAAGCTTCAAGTCGTTTAGTGCAGAGGAACAGATCACGACTAGTTGAGTATTGTAGGGAATAAAAGAGGAACATTGGATTGGAGCCAAAATGCTGACACTTGCACAAGGTCAAAGGGAGAGAGTAGCATATTCTGATCTGATATATATAAAAAGAGGACTCTGGCTGTGGTAGAAAATAATTTCTAAAATATTTATCAAGTAATTCCTAAAAAAAAAAAAAAGTAAACCTTAGTTGTTAAGGGCAGATTATATCTAAATTTGCAAAATAAATTGCATGGATTTTCCAAAAATATGATATAGATATTGGAAAGAAAAAAATATGTGGTGACGGGAAATAGCTACCAAAATAGTGTATGAAACCAAGAAGAAAATTCTTCCTGCAAACTTGTAAAGAAACATTAGCATGTTCCCATCAGTCAGTAAAAATAGATTGTAAAAGTTCTTCAAATATATGACAAATTTAAAGAATTAGAGGAATTTAGAATTTTTATTGGGACTATAAAAAGAATGGCTTGCTAAGCATGCAGACAGTATTTATACTGATTTTTAATTTGGCAGTACTCTTTTTTCCTCACAAATCACAACCAAAGTCTGAAGTACTTTAATTTTTGTAGTTTTATGAAGAATATAATAAAGAAAATACTTATAAATGGCTCTTTCAACCTCTATTCAGATATAGTAACAACATTCCTTACAACCCACCCTTACATGACTAAATCCAGTGTATCTCTCTCTGTATTGGGGTGGAAGCCTTTGCAAATTTCAGAATATGGATGTAAATAAAGTATTTGGAACCACATGGGGAATGATGCCACTGGCAATGACTGGAGTATCAGGATAGTAAGTGATTAAGAGAGAATGAAACTGGAGTGTGTAAATCACTGTCCACTCCTATGGGAATAACAGGGTTTAAGGAATTATTGTTAGAAAATTAAATGAGTTATCACATGTAAAACAATTAAAACAGTCCCTGTCCTACAGAAAGCTCTTTACAAATGCAACTATCAAATCACCTGAAAACTAGTTTATTTTGGATGAGCCTCTTTCTACCGTTAAACCCAAGATAAGTCAGGTTTTTGGGGGGGTTTTGTTTGCTTTTTTTCCCCCACCTTTCCTAATCCCTTCATTCTCTCTCAGTGAGGCTAACTATTAAATCTGACTCTGCTCCAAGCAATAGTCTAAAATCCTTATGGCTTTGCCCTCTGGCCTTTTGGTTTTCGGTGCTCAGCATCCTTTCTCTATAAGGACACAAACTCCGTAGGATTCTTGAGTGCTCCCTGAGACTCTCCTCTGGGTAGCAGTACTATTTTGTTTTTTTTTTGTTTTTCCAAGGAGTTTCTAATCCAGATTAAAAGATGAAAAAGGCACATTAAAATTTAGATAATGATACATGTTAACTTACAAGAAAACAGTGTCAGCTATGTAACAGGTGATACAGATGCCAGTTAAGGGGCACAGATAAAAAGTGGTCAGGATTCAGAAGAGGGAGCAACCAGGGAGCTCAGGGAATCCGGAAAAGCTCGAGGAGTGGTCTTCAAGGACAGATGGGAGTTCACAGGCTGGATAGGAAACTCTTACAAGAGTTTTTCTTGGAGGAAGATTCATGACTTGAACATAATCAGGGGAAAAGGATTTCATCATGGAAAGGCATGAGACCAGAGGCCTGGGAGTCAGTGACAAAACTACTCAATGCACTGGTCTGGATTTAACTGGAGGTTTGGATAGTGAAGCCATGTAAAATGAGGTTTCAGGAAATGGTTGGGGTGAAAGTACAAAGATCCTTTTGCACCCTCAGTGTGTTCCATAAAAGATGAGCCATTGATGATTTTGTAAATATGTGGCATACTCAAAGTGCCATTTTAGCAATGGAAATCTTGCAGAAATGTGCAAAATGCATGGGATAGTTGAAGATTTAGTCAGATCAGTTACAGTTATTTAATGCCTAAGATGATGAGGGCGATCACTAGGGGGCTGGCTTGAGGAATAGAAGTGAAAGACGGTATGAATGACACAAGAAGGGGAGCGTCACTGGGGAGCAACCCAAATTGGGGCAAGGGTGAGGTGACTGAGAAGTTTCAACTGAGAGGATGGAAAAACATGGTTCCACTGAGAAAAAATGGCAAATCAGGTAAGAGGCTGTTTTTCTACTGCTATGTTGAAGTTAGATATGGTGGCAGGAACGTAGAAATAAATAGCTAGTACATTGCTGGAGACAGGGGCCGGTGCTTAGGAAACAAAGCAGGGTTCGAGTTTGGGCAGTTAGTCTGCCTATTAAGTGTATCTTCTCACAAGTAGAAAGAACTCCATAGTTCACAGAGCTCTTCCAGATGGAGTAATAATTCATCTCATCATTACAGTACCAGAGTCAGGCAGGGTAGATGTCTCTGCTCCCATTCTCCAAATGAATGGACTGATATTCTCTGGGGTTACATAACCTATGCACAGATCACATTGCATAGAGGAAAGAGTGTGAATTTACATTTTCTCACACATTTTAAAGTAAAAAGCAGAGAGTCAAAGAGGTGAAAAAGATTCTAAAATCTCAGAATTGGAAACATAACCCAATAGCTCCCCTTTCCTGCTCATCTACAATGTCATCTACAATGTTGTTGGCCTATAGTCAAATGGCCACCACTTAATAATGGCAAGTGATGGGACCTCACTAACTCACAAGTAGCAGCTTCAATTTTTAAGATGCACTTTATCACCGGAAACGTTATCTTTGTATCAAACCAGGATCTGTTTCCTTGGTACTTTTAGTGCTGCCTTGGTCCTTCTGTCCTTTGAAAAATAATTCTACTTCCTTTCCACATGATAGCCTTTCATACATTGAAGAAAGCTATCATGCCTCCCCAGTTTATCTGCAGCCATTTATTGAATGACATGCCTTCTAGACCTTACAAAATCCTGGCCCTCTACCTTTGGATGCCCTCCACTTTTTCATATTTCTTATAAATGATGAAGCCTGGGAGTAAATTTATAATGATCCTAATATTTCAGATATGTTCTGATCAGCAGAGAATGTTGTTGCTCTATCACACCCTTCGTCTTGACCTATCTATGTATGTTAATACATGATCAGAATTCATTATCTTTGATAGCTGCCCCATCACTTTATTAAATCATATGAAACCTGAGAAAAGAAATGAAGCATTATGGCTTTTAAAATTTTACTGATATTAAGCCAGGTCACCCCCATTCCATACTCTGCAGTAAACTTTTTATCATGAATATAGGCCTTTCCCTTTTTTTTGTCATCCCATCCTGTAAATGTTGACCCATGATTTCAGGCTGCCAAGACTTTTTCTGAAGCCACATTCTGTCATTCAAAGTAATAACGTCAAGCTTTGGCTCAACTCTACATTTTAGAAACCTGCTTTCTGCCTTTGTCCAAGTCTGTGGTGAAAATATCAGCCAGGACAGGGCCAAGGGTAGAGAGAATGACATCCAGCTGACATCCTTACCCTTCACAGCTGTGAACAGCCAACTTGTTCACAGTTCTCTGATTAAAAATGCCTTTCTTGGAAGAAAATGGCTAGTGCTAATTTATTTTGCCAGTTGTTTTCTGCTAATTTGTATTAATCTAAACATCAGAATAGATTAAACTGGAGGTTCTTGGTTTACGCTGCTGGTTGCAGAGAAACAACGTGAAACTGAGTCCCGTTTGTGTTTGTGTTTGTTTGCTTAGAACCAATGGGGAAACATCCACTTTTTACATGCATAAGGGAAACATCTAGAAGGCTTTAAAACCCCATATACACAAATTCTCCTCTAGCATATAATCCTCCTCCCAATGCTTACTATAATGAAGGGAGATCAACTAAGCTGTACTGAGCTGTCACTGGCGGGGCTTATTTAATAGCTAAGACATTCACTCCCACACAACAGCCTCCTATTTATATCCTTCAGACCTAAGCCTCAGCAAAATACAAATTCTACTCTCCTGCTTCTTCAGAGGCTCTTGCAGATCAAAACTGAATGTGAAATCTCCAACTGCCAGGGTGCATGCCATCAATGCAGCCCCTTTCTTATTATCTGTGCCAGTGAGATAAACAGACCCATGTTCTCCTGAAAGGGTTCCGTAAAGTAGCATTTTCATCGAGTTTGCATTTGCATAACCATACAAGTCATCTCTGCTCTCTGAGTTAGGAGCCTGGGGCATGTGTTATTTATCTGTGCTCACTGAATGGGAGCTTTCATCCTTAGGATCTTGCAACTTGTTTTCTCTCCGAAAATTGCTACCTTCTGTCCAGGGTTCATCTTGCAACATCTCCTATTATACAATGCACTTAAGAGACAAAAGCATCATTTCTGCCCTCAGGCATCGCATCTTCTGCTGTTCACTTACGATCCTGCTAGAGTCTTTAGAGGAATGACTCATAATACCCTTTGGCTACAAAGGAGGAAGTCAAGTCAGTTCAGTATCATAACCAAAAACTCTAGGGGGGGCCGGGGCTTAGGCTTTACCTGGGAACAAACTCATTCCTTGTTTTATGTTTTCACTTCATGGTTGTTTCCCATGTCCCAGAGGCCTACAGAATAATGTCTTGGTAGTAAAAACATGTTCTCCTATATAATTGTGAGGGTTCAAGAATAAATACACAGTCTAGGCCTTCAGAGCCTGACTCTAGTTCTCTTCTTCCATCTTAGAAATATCTCCATTCTATGAAGTCTATTCACCTTATTCTCTCCTAGGATTTCCTAAATCATATCCCATGGAACACTTCAGTCCCCCAGAGTATTAATAGATGTTGTATGTGATAGGTGTCCTGAAGCCAAATAATTTTAAGAAGCAGGTATGTTAATGAAAAGTTAAGCAGATTTCTTTACCACAGTGGGTCTCAGAGCCTTTCACCTGTTAACGAGCCTTGTGAATCTTTAGGGGTACTAAGTCATCTCAACTTCTCTAGGTCCTCTACTACTTAGAGGCAACTCATGGCTCCCAAGCCCCCCAAGTTTCGTGATGAGAACAGAGTAACAGCACGAAGGAACTATATTATGAGAACCACCACTTCAATTCTTCTTAAGTAGAGCTGGGACTCCCACAGTTTCCCTTGGTTACATATGTGGGATTGTCCTCTTTCTCTCTTCCACTGTAGCAGATGATCTAGTGGCTGCTGATTTTAAAAATGGCAGTGCTAAAAAACTGATAAACACCAAAGATGATACCTCTTTGGAAGGCTTTACAGACTCCTTCCCCAATAGAAATGTTTGCCGCCCCCAGTATCTGTATTTTCCAATTATTTTTCTTAGACCTGCAACATTATTGGAGTCCTTCATTGACATTTTGGTGACATTTCCAACTAGATCATAATCCCTTTGAGAACAGCCTCTGCACCTCTTTGGCTTCCTATCCTTGGCATTCAGCACCAGGTCTGGTTTACAATACAAGTTTAATAAACATTTGTTAAGGGACAGAGGCAGAGAGAACAGGCAGGAAGGCAGACCCCACCACTGATGCTGTTGTCAGTGTGATCCCATAGGTCTAGCCTCACAAACCGCATGGTAAAAACAGTGCCCGTACTTGTGAATGCTGTCACCATGCTGCTTTATGTACACCATTAACGAACAGTTTTTAGAGTAGAGTAGGATTGTGACATTCCCGCAGTTATAAAACTTGGCAAAAATGTTATTTAACTCATCAATTAATGAAGTCACCAGTAAGATCTTACAACTAGCTTATCGGAGAACTCCAAGAACCACACAGAAGGATAAGCAATAAGGAAAGCTGAAATCAACTTACAAATGGAAGCAAAAAGGATCTATCCACAGAATAATCAGTTGCATCCCACCAGAAATAATTTGCATTTCTATGGACAAGAGTCATTTACATGATTATCCGTTTTCTATCATTTGCAGAGTTTTAAATAGCTCAAAGACAATGAAAAACAAAGATAACCCAGACAGGCACACTAGGCAGAACACCCACTAATCTTTTTGGTCCATTTCAAAGTCTGTCGCAATTTTTCCTGACAACTCTCCATAGTCCCGAGAGATGGCAAAACATCATTTTAGGTGCTGCTTCTAGTTTTTCTTGTATTTCTTTTTATCATAATCTTCTAGCACTTGTACTCAGGTTTGATAAGAATGGGGCTTGTCTGAAAAAATTTGAGAAGCAGAATGTGTTCCTACACATGCCCAGAGATCATGCCCATTCCTGGTTCAGTTTATCTCACTGCTACACTATACAATGAGGGTGAGTTATTTCATCTGATGCCTCCTTGGTTCATTATATAAACAGACCTCCAGAGAGCACCCTTCCATTCCTCTAGGGAAACAGTCAAATCCAAGCTGAACCTTCCCCTCTCAATACATCCATTTAATAGTTTCCACCTTAATTATCATATCGTTTCATGAATAAGGAGCTTTCACCTTTTTTGATCCACCGGGGCACCTGAAACAATTCTGGACTTGTAGTCCTCAATAACTACTTTCTGCATGTGAAAGTAACATTTTTTTTTTTTGGAAGATCAAGGTGTAGGGGCAATTTTAAGCATTTTCTTTAATCATTTCTCAAAAGGACCAGGCTTTTGCCATTTTTCTATGCCTCCTTTTCATAAACATAGATTGCTTTTGGCACAGCTTATGTTTTCACAATGCACCCAGCTAGAATCAGTAAAGGCACTTTTAAGTGACTAGAGGTTTTTCTACTTGGGGAGGGTGTCTGGAGTGGTAGCAGTCTTTTTGCAAATTCTATGCCCATTATCTACTTTCTCTGGCTTATGCCCTGAATCTTCTCTACTTTACACTCTGTGAAAGCGCACTCAGCTGCCTACAAATGCCCAGAATATTTTTCTGCATCTCCCCTTGAATAAGGGAGAAAAGTAAGATAATTATGAGTTTTCAATTCATTGAATTCTTTTACCTCAGAAATTTTTAATGAGTGGGATAAAGGGATGACACATACCCAGTTAGGAGAGTGTATCAGAATCATTCGTTGAGCTTTCTCAAAATACATCATTCTGTGAGAATCCTAGATCAAAGCAACTCAGGTTGCAGTGGGTGTATAATTTAGTATAGTCAGTAGAGGGAGAGACGGAGAACCATTTACCTAAACCTAACAGTACACTGTAAGAGATTTATAGAGGTTACCATCTATAAATGGTTGGGGAAAAAAAATATCCTTAGTTCTGTCACATATTTGTATATATTCTGCTTTCCAAGTGATATCTGCACATAATACTTGCAGCATGAAAAATGCTAACATCCCTCAATGACTGTATTTATTACTAAACAGCATGTATCTTCTCTAGTATCTTAGCTATAGATATTGTAATGTTTTGAGTTTATTGGGTAATAATATCAAAAAAATCCCTATGTTTTATTACATTCATCAGACACAAGGTTCAGGGGATGTCGGATTTCCAAAGACCACTCTGCATCCTCAGGTTGGTCTGTATCTGGCACTATTGTGTGTTCAGGGGAGAATGGAGCAGCAAGCGCAGGCGCCTGGCCTAGAATCGCAAGCTAGTATCTGGATAATATGTGACCCAGGTACTACCTTCTTTGTGAAATTTTGACAACCCTGGATATATTTTATGTTCTAGAAACAAGCCAATAACCAAGTTGACAATTGTTATCTACACCTGTCATTCTGTAAGCCACTGCTGCATCTTCACGATCCCATATGCTTAACTAAAGTTTTGAATGAGAGGAAAAACCTTAAGCTTCAAGGATCTAGGGTCTGTGATGTAAAGCGTCAGTTCAGAGACAGGGGACCTGAATGACAGGGTTATGACTTAGTAATGGGAAAGCGTCAGGACTATCCTTTTGTCACTATTTCACATTGATCGTATTGTATCATTCCATTTGAGTGTCACTATTATGGCAATAAAATCTTCCTTTGATACTTCCTTCTAAATCCTTCTGCTTATGTTATTTTTTTTTTTTCTTTTTAGCAATACTTTCATGCAGGAGGAAATGGCCTGAAAAAGAATTTCTTGGAGAAAAGCCCAGATCTTCAGTCTCTGAGATATGCTCTCCGTCTTTATACCCAAACTACTGATGCCTTGATAAAGAAATTCATAGACACTCAGACCTCACAGAGTAAGTAACACACTGGATGTGAGAATAGAGTAAGCTGAACACAACTAAAATTCAACATAAGAATTATTATAAATACTATTAATAATTTTTACTACAATAAATTAAACCATCAATAAGAATTGCAGATTATTTAAACTTTAATAGAAAATTATCAAAATATTTTAGCCCTCATGAATTACAATTTTATAAATAATTTCAATAACACTAGGATATGCCTAATACTAAAACTGTATGGAGTGGTTGACTCTTGGTGATTCTAACTTCATAAAATTTAGTAAAACCTAGTTTTAGTTTTTATGAATTTAGTTTTACTAAGTTTTACTAGAATATCCATGGCTGTGATAGTCTCTTCAATTCGGTGTATGGATGCAGTGTTTGCTGCTCTTGGTAACTTCCAAAGGATGATAATAATTCCCAAATCTTGACTTTAAATGTAAAATCTCCTGCTCTGGGGTTTCCAGAAGAGAAATCCCATTTTACTATAATTTTACACGAAAGACATTTTAACTGTTACTTTGAAATGGACCAAGAGGAAAGCATTTTATTGGAAAGTCGGATTTGTTTCATGTGGCAAACTTCTCACCTCATAAGCTTTTAGGATATTACTGGTAAGCAGCCTATCTTTCAAGTTGCTTTGTGATTTATCATATTTTGGTAATTATATGCATTTAATTCAGGCATTTCTGAGAGATTATTGAAACTGTCAGTATGAGTCACAAAGAGCCAAATGCAGGCTCAAACTCTAGAACATAATAAATTGCATCACGGAAGTAATAAAAATGAGTATGAGGACACTGTCTCCATTCATGAAGAAGCCTCAGAAAAGAAAGCATACAGATTTTTCTGTTCCTGTGATGAAAATGCTCCAAACTTGTCTGTGTTTCTTCATGGATATTTGAACTTTTCTAACTACATCAAAGGTAGATGCTTTGCCTGTAATACCGAGGTATGTGCTAGGTGGGTCCTTCGCCTGTCCTTAACACTGTGGTCTCTGAGAGTGCCCAATTAAATGCTACAAATATTCCTTTCCATGTGCTATGCTAACCCAGGTTACCTCTTGGGATATTTTGAGAAGGGAAAAAAGAGTTGAGCTCAAGAGGGGTTGAATGTAATTCTAATGCATCATAGAGAGTTGCAGTTTTATTCCCAGAAAATTTGAGTGTATGAAACCTTCGTTTTGCTTTTATAGGTGTACGTGTGTGTACACACACACATAGCCCATCTTCTAGCATAGATTGTCACAGCACCCAAAACTACGTTATGTGTATCAGTTTTGGTGTGAGGATAAATGGGAAAACAGTTTGGTATTATTTACTAAAGTTGAAGATTTGCCTTCCCTATGACCTAGCAATTCAACTCCTAGGTGTGAATCCAAAAGAAACGTGTGTATGTGCACCAGAAGACACACATAAGAAAATTTACTAAGAAAAAAAAATGTCCATTATACAGTTGATTAGTCAAATAAATTGTGGCATAGTCATACAATGAGATCCTATAGAACTCTAAACCTACACAAGCTACAGTTACACACAACATGGATGAATCAGAACAAACAAAATGTTCAGTAAAAGCAACCAGATACTAAAGAATATATACTGAATGATTAAATGTATAAAAATCCCAAAACCTAAACTGCAGTGTTCAGGGATACACAGTAAAATGACAACACATAGCAAGGAAAGGATTTCTACAAAGTAAAGAGAGCAGCCCTCTCTGGGAAGTAGGGACTAAGGACCTCGGAGGGATTGGCAGTTTGCTGTATCTTGACCTGGTTGGTGATGGTTACCCAGATGTTCTCTTTGTGATATGTGACTAACAACATTTCACTTTGTATATGCTTAAAAATTGTTACAGAAATAGAAGGGTTAAAAAAAAAGCAAATGATGTCAAAATCAAAACCAAAATTGTTTAATTCAACTTTGTCATAAATGGGTCTTATAAGTATAGAATAACCTACTGTATCTTGCTCACTTCTTTTCCTCCTCTCTCTTTTCCCTTTGCTCCTTTCTTTCCCATTTTCACCTTGATTTCCTTCTTTGTTTTGGAACAAATTTAGATATCATCTTTCATAATTAAAAAAAAAGGAAAAAAAAAACTCCTAGGGATTGAGTCCCATTAGAAATTTATGAACCACAGAGTTCAAGTGAGAACTATCAGTTTAGAAAAACACTGTCTTCTCTTTCTCTTTCTATTCCAAATATTGGGAAATAAGCCAATCCAAAATGGGTATAGAAGTATTAAGTCCTCAAGGAAACTGATGGTTCATTTTATAAGAATAAGATGTTTATTATCCTAGCAATGAACTGCAATAAAGCACCATCTTATTCTGCATTCACTTTATATATATTTACTAAGTATCACCTCTGAATGAAGTTTCATACATTGAGGCATATATTCAAAACTGAACATGTTGTTATATATACCAGTTGCTCTTATATGGCAATTCTCCTGCAGGGGTAATTTGGTTCCTTAAGGACATTTGGCAGTATCTGGAGAGTTTTGGTTGTTGTATCTGGGAGTGGTGGTCATGTTACTGGTCACTAGTGAGTGGAGACCAGGGAAGTTGCTAAATATCTATGGTGCACAAAAAAACTTCCTACAACAAAAATTTATCTGGCTCGAAATGGCAGTAATGCCCAGATCAGGCCACCCCGCTTTTATTACTAGACTGAAAAGTGAGAAATGTTGTAATGTAGGTCATGTCAGAAGAGGGAAAGTTTTAACTTGAGAAGACAGGAAAGGCAGAAAGGCCAGTTGGGTAAACTGAGTCATGAGGTGGTTAAAAAGAGGAAGGTATTCTATATATAGAAACTGTCCAGGAAAGTATCTACTTGTGCTCTTAATTTTAAAATCCCATTATGTCAAGAACATCCACAGCTTAGTTTTTTTTTTTTTTTTTTTTTAAGATTTATTTGTTAGAGAGAGAGTACATGAGAGGGGGGAGGGTTAGAGGGAGAAGCAGGCTCCTCGCTGAGCAGGGAGCCTGATGCGGGACTTGATCCAGGGACTCCAGGATCATGACCTGAGCCAAAGGCAGTCGCTTAACCAACTGAGCCACCCAGGTGCCCCACAGCTTAGTTTTATTAGGAAAAAATATTTTGCTTTTAAAACAAAATTCACATTTTAGTCTATGATCTGTCCTATTAACTTTTTATGAGCAACATCTTTGAGTCCCTGCTTATTTAAAAAATCAGATCCTTTTGGTCATTTTAATGACCTCAGCTTATATGGGGAAGTAATATTAAAATCCACTTGGCCATCTTCAATTTAATACTGACTGGACAGCACAGTCAGAAATGGTTTCTCATTTTAGCTGATAAGCCTTTCAGAGGTAATCAGAGATCTAGAATCCTATCCAAAAGATTTTATGCCACTGTTTTATCCCTGGGCCAGCTAGCACTGCCTTCTAAGAGGGGATGTTAGTATGTTTTAGTAACGCAGGGGAAAAATTGAGAATTTATGACATTTGGCTCTTCAGATGTTGCAGTTGGTCTGATAACATTCAAAGCTGGATGAGGCTTTTCAGTCCAGTCAAAAAGCTTTACACAAATTAATAGGAGTGGCGATGTGCTATGGTTCGGAGTATGCTGAATCCTTTCCCAAAGTAGAAATGGCAAGTGTCAGATAAGGTTACTAAACTGCTGAACAATACTATGTAGCAAGTAAGTTGTCTACCACTATGCAGTTCATTTCAATAATCCTCTGAGGCCAGTAACATTATCCATACTTCTCAGATTAAGAAACGGAGTCACAAATAGATTAAGAAACATGCTGAAGTCATGTAGAGAAGGGGCAGAAACAATGTGCTTCCCACCATCTCATACTTAATCCGAAAAGAAATCATAATTAATTTTCTACAGCCCATGTGTTCTTCTCTTGTTTTGAATAATCAAGTTTACTTCAGACTCCTTACTTTTCATTTTAGTATGACTAAATCTCCCTTCTCTTCAGGAGATAATCCTTTTTTTTTTTTCATGTCCGCAACAAACTTCTTCGCTTTCCAGTTTCTCCTCATTCTGGTTGCAGTTACTGGGCATGCTCAGTGTCCAGGACACCTTTTAAATATTAATTGGAAGTAATTACAATGGAAAAATTCAAGCTGAATATAAGAAAAAGTATACTGCTTTCAGAAAACCCTTTCTAACATAGCCTGATTTCATTCCTCTAGAATCTACTGTGTCTGTGTGTAGGATATTGCGGCTTTGAACTACCTTCCCTATTCTGATCTTCACTGCCCTTGTCCTCCACCAGCAGAAGTATCATTTTGTAACTCTCCCTAGCACATTGAGTCATATCATGATTGCTAGTTTATGTTTCTCTCCTATCTCAATGTAAGCCACAGGAGGACAGAGCCCTTGCTTACTCATCTTTGAAGTCTATGTGCTTCAAACAATGCTAGATATAAAATAGGTGCTCAGTGAATTTTAGAACTAATGAGTGGTAGACAATTAAATGCAGGAAATTAAAAATTATGTAATATGACACAGTTCTCATATTTGAATTGATAAAATTACAAACCTTTCAACAAACCTCACAGCCCTGTGCTAGACACTGCAGAGCACCCAAAGTGTGTGTCCCCACTTAGAAAAAAAGCTTACAGGGGCGCCTGGGTGGCTCAGTTGGTTAAGCGACTGCCTTCGGCTCAGGTCATGATCCTGGAGTCCCTGGATCGAGTCCCGCATCGGGCTCCCTGCTCGGCAGGGAGTCTGCTTCTCCCTCTGACCCTCCCCCCTCTCATGTGCTGTCTCTCTCACTCTCTCTCTCTCAAATAAATAAATAAAATCTTTAAAAAATAAAAAAGAAAAAAAAAGCTTACAGTATGATGGCTGGTACTGTTCAGTAGTTCTCATACAAGGTAAAAGGTACAAAGTGCCACTGGAGATATACAAAGGGTTGGGTAAAATTAGATGGAGAGAATAAGACTAGTAATTTTTATTAAACTATTGAAATCATGTTTATTCAATCTGTTACATAAAATTCAGAAGCAACCAAGAAAAAAAATACATGACCATTTTCAGTTTAGGCCACTGATAGATTCATAGATGCTTTCATTTGACTCACTCATATTTAGGAGGATGTACCATGTATCAGCCTTTGTGCTAGATAAACTGCAGTGAAAGTCTGGGCAAAATGTTTTCCATCTGCCCGTCCAAATACACCCTTATTCTCTCCAGAAGGCTGGGTTCTATGTTTCTTACAGCTATGGACTCTCTTACTACTTGTTTCCCATTGGGTCAGCCAGTAGGGGGCTCCTCTTAAGCTCCATGGGAGGAAAGAGTTGGTCGAAAGTATTCATTCTTCAGGTTCTCTCTGGGCATTGTCCATTCAGGCTGACTGTGTCCTTTCAAAGTACCTTTCCCTAGAGAACTCTCTCCTTCTAGATTCCAGTAGCTACTTCTGTCCCTCATATTTTATGGACTATGGGTGTTTGTTAACAGCTCCACTACTCCTTCTGTTTTCCCTAAATCCCTACCTAAACCTTCATAAACAGTCACTTTCTTAAACCATCCAAAATTACTGTTTGCTATTGATACCCTGGCTGATACAAACGCAAATCTTCATGGCTTTGCTAGGTTTTTCTTTCATGCTGACTCTCCTTTGGGTCATCAAAGATTAATACATTAAAATAAGCAAGTCAAGCGTCAGAATAATTCTTTTTGGACTGAAATAAAACATCACATTTTGATGACTGAGCTGCCCAGAATGAAAAAAAAAATAGTGTATTAGTTTTTCATCCACAGGAATATTTCCATTACATTCTGGCCAGGGCATCAAAATCTCCATTTCTCATAATGCAATTTATCTTGCCCAGCATCTCAACTTCTCTGGAAACCTGATGTCAAATTGAGACAACTGAAAGTCATTGGTAAAATCATTTGCAAAATAAGACAGCCTCATAGCACAGAATAAGCAGGTATTTGTTGTAGGCCATGCATACTCTTACTGCACTAATCTAAGTATATATATTTGTAGATCAGAACAGATGTACTTTTTTTTTTTTAAAAACAGGAATAGTTGAAAGACTTCATCCTAATACTACCCGTATAAAATCAACAATTGTGTGTGTGTGTGTTCGTTCCATCTTTTCATTTCTCAGTTGGGTGAGGACCAGATCTCATTCCAAGGCCATGAAGAATATCAGTGGTATTAGAACCTTGTCTTCTAACATTAAGGGTGCAATGTTACTTGCCTCTCAAAGGCTAATATTGTTGAAAATAAATCTGGAAGTAACATATTTTTCTAAAATTAAAATTTTTTGTTATTAGAGGGGCGCCTGGGTGGCTCAGTCGTTAAGCATCTGCCTTCGGCTCAGGTCATGATCCCAGGGTCCTGGGATCGAGCCCCGCATCAGGCTCCCTGCTCAGCGGGAAGCCTGCTTCTCCCTCTCCCACTCCCCCTGCTTGTGTTCCTGCTCTCACTATCTCTCTCTCTATCAAATAAATAAAATCTTTAAAAAAAAAAAAAAAATTTTTTTGTTATTAGAAACAAAACACTTGACATTTGGCATTACATTCAAAGATCTAAATAATAAGTACTCACACTTGGAGTTTACTACAGATTTTAGGCATCTTCAAATACCTTTTTCTCACTTGATTCTCAGAACAACCCTGCAAAGTCAGACAGAGGTCTTCAAATTATTGGTCTGATATTCCACACTGCCTCTGGGTGTTCTTTGAGACAGTCATTTCACCCAAAAGTGATAGATGCCATGGAATTGATTTGAGCAAGGGGGCAGTGTGAAAAAGTAGAATGTTTTTCTGACATCTCAAAAAAAGACTGAAGGGAGATAAGAAGGAAGCAAGCAGACAATGTGGAAGCTGGGCTGGCAACAGTGATGGAGAGATATGAGGAGATTCACGACGTAGTTCAGCAGTACAATAAACATGGGCTAGTGAAATAAATCTTGTTAAATTAGTAAAGATTTAGGATAATAAATTTAAAGCAACATTTATGTGTAGTAAAATTATGGTGGTTTTTTTTTCTACCTGTTATAATTTTCTGCACTTTCAAATTATCCAAAAATGTCCCAGTATTTCTTTTTCAACCATATAAGGAACTTATAAAACTCAACACCAAAAAACAAATAATCCAGTTTAAAAGTGGGCAGAAAACATGAATAGACATTTTCCTAAAGAAGACATACAGATGGCTAACACATACATGAAAAGATGCTCAACATCACTCATCATCAGGGAAATGCAAATCAAAACTCCAATGAGATACCAACTCACACCTATCAGAATGGCTAAAATCAACAACACAAGAAACAACAGATGTTGGCGAGGATGTGGATAAAGGCGAACACTCTTGCACTATTGGTGGGAATGCAAACTGGTGCAGCCACTCTGAAAAACAGTATGGAGGTTCCTCAAAAAGTTAAAAATAGAACTACCCTTTGACCCAGCAATCACACTACTAGGTATTTGCCCAAAGAAAACAAATTCAAAGGAATACATGCACCCTGATTTTTATAGCAGTATTATCCACAATAGCCAAATTATGGAAACAGCCCAAGTGCCCATCAACTGATAAACAGATAAAGAAGATATGGTATATATATATATACAATGGAATGTTACTCAGCCACCAAAAAGAATGAAATTTTTCCACTTGCAATGACATGGATGGACCTAGAGAGTTTTATGCTATAGGAAATGTCAGTCAGAGGAAGACAAATACCATATGATTTCATTCATTTAAGATACAAAACAAACAAGCAAAGGGTAAAAACAGATAGGGAGGCAAACCAAGAAACAGACTCTTAACTCTAGAGAACAAATTGATGGTTACCCCAGGTGAGGTGGGTGGGGGGATGGGTGAAATAGGTAATGGGGATGAAGGAGGGCATTTTTTTTTTTTTTTTAGGAGGGCACTTGTGAGGAGCACCAGGTGTTGTATGGAAGTGTTGAATCACTATACTGTACACTCAAAACTAATATTACACTGTATGTTAACTGAAATTTATTTTTTTAAACATATTTTTAAGGGGTGCCTGGGTGGCTCAGTCAGTTAAGCATCTGCCTTCGGCTCAGGTCATGATCCCAGGGTCCTGGGATTGAGCCCCACATCGGGCTCCCTGCTCAGCGGGGAGTCTGCTTCTCCCTCTCCCTCTGCCTGCCTCTCTGCCTACTTGTGCTCTCTATCTATCTGTCAAATAAATAAATAAAATCTTTAAAAAAAAAAAAAAACCCACATATTTTTAAGATTTTATTATTCACCTGAGACACAGAGATAGAGAGCATGAGCAGGGAGAGAAGCAGAGGGAGAGGGAGAAGCAGGCTTCCCACCGAGCCAGGAGCCCGATGTGGGGCTCGATCCCAGGACCCTGGGATCATGACTGGAGCCGAAGGCAGACGCCTAACCATCTGAGCCACCCAGGCATCCCGTTAACTGGAATTTAAATAAAAACTTAAAAAAAAAACAAATATGAAGAACACACTTTTCTGTGCAAAGTAAATTAGTTTAATTGAATCCTAAAGTGGTAGATTTTGAAGTCTTTCAGGGCCTTAGATTTAAATCTGTGGGCTACAATAAACCACCCAATTAAACTTCCTCCTTAGGATTCAAAAGATCTGAAAATTGCTCCAGGGGAAGGAGAATTATCTGGACTGGGAACTATACACACACACAGGCACCTTATATTTACATACATACATACATTATATGTGTGTATATAACTGAATAATTTATAAATCTTATTTAATGAAGAAATTTACCAGTGTAATTATGTAATGCATTGATTAAAATTAAGCAAATGCTAAGTCAATGATAAAACAGGTATTTTCAAAATCATATAACACTTTATTATAGGTAACTATGATATTTTTTTAATGTTTTTGTTTTTGCTGTTATTTTTGTGTTAGGTCTGATTGGAAAGTAAAACAGAGGTTGGAATCAGTTGCTTGGGAAGTTTATGGAAATGCTGACAAACTGAGATGTCAGAAAAACATTTTACAAATCACTGAGTCAAGAAAGCAAAATGCAATACAGTATCTCTGTACCTACCAAGCCATAAATATCTGTTTTTCATTCACTGAGAACAGGTTTTGTAACCAATGGGGTCAGTGGCATTAACTGAAAAACCAGACTATTGCCTCACAAGTCCATATGCCCTTTATAACTAACTTCTGAGAAAAGACACGGGATTTTCTTCTTCTTTAGTCACCCCTTGGCACTAAAATTAAGCCTGTTATTAAGAGTTCGATTAGCTTAGAAAAAGAAATATGAACTGTGTTACATGGCATGGAAATAGTTACTCTAAATCTCTAAAGGTTGGAAGTCCAGCTTGTGTAAACCTCTGGTATAAAGTGCTCTCAGTTATGGAGAAAAGGGACAAGGGACTGATAGGTTGGTTAAGACAGGGGAATGGGTAACCATGCAGTCATGTCCCAAGCATCTCTTCTCCCGCTGCCTGGATATAAGACCTTGGGATCAATCACTTAACCTCTCCAAGCCTCAGTTTTCCCATCAAGAAAATGGCTAGCATAGTAATTCCCAAGTTCATTGGATTACTGGGAGGATCACAAGTGGTAATACATGTGAAACACTTAGTGCACAGCAAACTCTCAATAAATGTCAATTCTTATTGCATCATCATCATCATTAGATGTACTGTCTCGAAAGTACCCCTTTCTTCTACAAACATGAACAAAGAACTCTTCAAATGCAGCTAAGCAAGGAAATCAACAAGCACATTTCCCTGTGAACTGCCACTTTGCATTACCAAGAGGCTGGAAGAGTGATAGAGAAACCTGGGACACTGACACACCTGAAGGAATCACACCTGCAGTTCCTATGAACTTCTCCATACATGCCATGGTTGTCAAAGAGTAACGTATCACACTCTGGCCATTGCAAAGCACTATGCTGGGTGTGAGACATGGGGAAAAGTATCTACTCTGAGGAGCTTACAGGGAAAGCTCTAACAACTACATAAGGGGAAAAATAATCATACAAGGTTGATTATGCTAAATATTAGATGGATCTAAAGACAGTACTAGGGGCTTTCAGAGGAGGGAGAAATTACTGTGGGCAGGAGAGCTGGGAGGCTTTGAAGGATGTGTGAGGTTTGAGTAAGGGAAGGAGAGGAAAGCATGTCAACAAGGCACAGAGGCCAGGTTGGTAAGGAGACCATCAGGAGGACTGGAGAAGTGCTTCTCAAAGTCTAGTCCCTGGAGCAGCAACATCAGGATCTCCTGGTGTGTTAGTAAGTTCAGACCAGTATAACAGAATACCATGGACTAGGTGGCATAAACAACAGAAATTTACTTTCTTACGGTTCTGGAGGCTGGAGGTACTGACTGATTTCAGTTTCTGGTGAGAGCCTTCTTCCTACCTTACAGATGGCAGCCATCTCCTGGTATCCTCGCATGGTAGAGAGAAAGGGAAGTCTGTGGTGGCTGTTCTTATAAGGACACATCCTATCGGGTCAGGACTCCACTCTTATGACCTCATTTGACTTTAATTACTTCCTCAGAGACCTTGTCTCCAAACAGAGTCACATTGGAAGTTAGGGCTTCAATAAATGAATATTGGAGGAGGGAGGGGCATAAGCAGTTTATCCATTAATACTTGAGAACTTATTAGTAATGCAAAATCTTGGACCTCACCCCAGACCTACTGAGTTAGAAACTCCAGAAATAGTGTCCAAAAATCTGTATTTTAACCAGCCCTCTAGGTGATGTTAAGAACAACCAGAGTAAAGAGTCTGTAGGGAGGAGTGAATAAAGGAG
Organism: Phoca vitulina; assembly: GCF_004348235.1. NCBI lineage: Eukaryota > Metazoa > Chordata > Mammalia > Carnivora > Phocidae > Phoca > Phoca vitulina. The sequence continues at coordinate 21,519,098 of NW_022589723.1, forward strand.
AGATGAAAGAAGTTGGTTGTGGTCAGAACTTGGAGACCTTTGAATGTCAGGCCCAGGGGTGTGGAGATTGATCTGCAGTCAGTGGGAGGTACAAAAGGAGGGGAGGTCAAACAAGTTAATTTAAAACACTCATGCTATGCTATCTGGTTTTACATAGAAAAGAAGGAAGAAGGGAAGGAAGGAAGCAAGGAAGGAAGAAAATCTTCAGAAAAACAGTTCTGCATTTTAAATACAGTCTAAATATAGCAATAGCAGAAATAGATGAAGGATGGATATGAGAAATATCATGAAGGAAGAATCTGTAGGTCATTACAGATAAAGCAAGCGAAGGACAAAGAGCAGTAAACTTAGATAATGCAGATCTGTGCCACCTACCATTGACCAAAATGTCAAAGTGTAGATGGACAGCTGAGGCATATGATAAATTCAGTTGTATTTATTTCTATAAGTACTAATAATAGGATATAAGGTGACTATATTCAGTGGGAAGATGGAAGATATGGTGAAGAGAGCAGTCAGTTCTGAAACTACATTCAGGAGGTAGTTATTGAATCCTGGGGAGTGGGTGCAAGCTCTGAGAAAAGACACACAGCAAGGGTGAATGAGCAAACTCATGGGGTAAGCCACCATTCAAAAGAAGGGAAGGGCCTGGAAATACAGGGTGACTATCAGAGCAGGGTAAATATCAGTACCATTTAAACACTTTGGCTACTAGCTCCCCAAAAGGTCTCTGAGTCTGAGCACTTCTGAAGGGATATGTTTGTAACTCATTGTGAGTCCTCTGGGTAAATCATCATGCTTGTGAATGGGGCCATCTAGGAAAAATGTCAGTTATAGCCGTCACTGCTATTAGCCTGACCCATTGTTAAACAGGATGATGGCCATCAGCACCATCTGAATGACCTAAGGATGTTAGCCATTTATATGTACTTAAGAAACTCACTCTGAAAACTGTAAGATACTTATGAAAGAAATTGAAGATGACACATAAATGGAAGGGTATCTCATGTTCATGGATTGGAAGAATATTGTTAAAATGCCAATACTTCCAAAAGCCATCTTAAGATTCAATGCAATCTCGATCAAGATTCCAGTAGCATTTTTTATAGAAGTAGGAAAAATACACCTAAAATTTATATGGAACCACAAAAGACTCTGAATAGCCAAAGGAATCCTGAGCAAGAACAAAACAGAAGGCATCACACTCCCTGATTTCAAGCTTATACTATAGAGCTATACGAATCAAAACAGTATGGCACTGGCATAAAAACAGACATACAGACTAATGCAACAGAATCAAGAGCCCAGAAATGAATCCAAGCATAGAGAGTCAATTAGTATTTGACAAGAGAGCCAAAAATACTCAATAGAGAGAAGACAGTCTCTTCAATAAATGATGCTAGGATAATTGGATATTCACATGTAAAAAATGTAGCCCAGTGATGGGTATTAAGGAGGGCACGTATTGCATGGAGCACTGAGTGTTATACGAAAACAATGAATCATGGAACACTACATCAAAAACTAATGATGTATGGTGACTAACATAACATAATAAAATAAAATTTTAAAATATGAAAATAGAGCCCTTTCTTACAAAAAATCAAAAATTAACTCAAAATCTATTAAAGACTTAAATGTAAAACCTGAAACCATGAAACACTTAGAAGAAAACATAGGAATAAAACTTGATGTCGGCCTTAAAAATAAATATGATACCTAAGGCACAAGCAACAAAATAATAAGTGGGACTACATCAAACTAGACAGCTTTTGTACAGCAAAAGAAACCATCAACAAAATGAAAAGACAACATATGGAATGGGCAAAAAGATTTGCAAACCTTATATCTGATAAGAGGTTAATATCCAGAATATATAAAGAACTCATACAATTCAAAACCACAATGAGATAGAATCTCACCCCAGTCAGAATGGCTAAAATTAACAAGTCAGGAAATGACAGATGTTGGCGAGGATGCAGAGAAAGGGGAACCCTCCTACACTGTTGGTGGGAATGCAAGCTGGTGCAGCCACTCTGGAAAACAGTATGGAGGTTCCTCAAAAAGTTGAAAACAGAGCTACCCTACGACCCAGCAATTGCACTACTAGGGATTTACCCCAAAGATACAAATGTAGTGCTCCAAAGGGGCACCTGTACCTCAATGTTTATAGCAGCATTGTCCACAATAGCCAAGCTATGGAAAGAGCCAAGATGTCCATCAACAGATGAATGGATAGAGAAGCACACACACACACACACACACACACACACACACACACACACAATGGAATATTATGCAGCCATCAAAAAAACATGAAATCTTGCCATTTGCAATGACGTGCGTGGAACTAGAGGGTATTAGACTAAACAAAATAAGTCAATCAGGAAAGACAATTATCATATGATCTCACTCATATGTGGAATTTAAGAAACAAAACAGGATCATAGGGGAAGGGAGCAAAAAATAAAACAAGACGAAATCAGAGAGGGAGACAAACCATAAGAGACTCTTAAGCATAGGAAATAAAGTGAGGGTTGCTGGAGGGGAGTAGAGTGGGAGGATGGGGTAACTGGGTGCTGGACATTAAGGAGGGCATGTGATGTAATGATCACTGGGTATTATATAAGACTGATCAATTACTGAACTCTACCTCTGAAGCTAATAATATATGTTAATTGAATTTAAAATAATTTTAAAAAAGAAGAAAAGAAATGATTAAAAATGTTTGGGTAGGAGATAATGGCCTACCTTGTTGGCAGTAAGTGTGGAGAACACAGAAAGTTTTGAGAAGTATGTAGAAAGGAACATTGGCAGTCTTGGTTAACTATACATGGATTGCTTGGTAGTAATTTCAGAAAAGAAGAGTATGATTCTCATCATGCCTGAGAGGTAGCAAGTTAAAATGGGAAAGGCCTGGGTTGTGGAAGGAAAAGTATATTTAATTTTTAGCTCTGCTGCTTATTAGCTATGTGGACTTGGACTAGTTATTTAACCTCTTGAGTTTGAATTTGTTTCTAAGTAACCCATATTAATGTCACTCTAATCTGAAGTGTGTGAGAAAAAAAAAACTCATAAAATTAAATAGAAAAACAAAACAAAAACTAGGCAAACTAAATGAAAAAACAATCAAAATTAAGACTTGAATAAACATTTGATTAATCAATAAACATTAATTTAATTAATTAAAATGAACATCAAGCATTTAATTAATAAACATTTAATTTGATAATTATTAAATATAAATTAAATATAAATAATTAATTTAATATTAAATATTTACTAGTTAAATTAAAAAACAATTAAAACTAGAACTTGAATAAACATTAAATTAATTAAAAAAACAATTAAAAAACTAGGACTTGAATAAACATTTTTCTGAAGACAATAAGGCCAACAGATACATGAAAAGATATTCAACATCATTAGGGAAATGCAAATTCAAACCACAGTGAGTGTTAGAATGGCCATCATCAAAAAGACAAAAGGTAACAAATGCTAGTGTAGATGTGGAGAAAAGAGAACCTTTGTGTGCTTTTGGTGGGATGGTAAGGTGCCATAGCCACTATGGAAAACAGCAGGGAGGATCCTCAAAAAATTAAAAATAGAAATACGTGATCGAGCGATCCAATTCTGGGAATATATCCAAAGAAAACAAAACCACTAAGTTGAAAAGATATAACCCCTTACCATGTACCATTATTTACAATAGGCAAGGCATGGAAACAACCCCTCTATCCATGGGTAAAGAACTTGTGAACACAATGGAATGTTATTCAGTCATAAAAAAGATGAGGAAATACTACCATTTGCAACAATATGGATGGAACTTGAAGGTATTATGCTAAGTGAAAGAAGTCCGAGAAAGACAAACACTGTATGATCTACTTATATGTGGAATTTAAAACAATCAAAACTCATAGAAAAAGAGATCAGACTTGTGGTTATCAGAGGCTGGTGGGGGAAATTAAGGAAGGGGGTCAAAGGCACAAACTTCTAGTTATAAAATAAATACTAGGGATGTAATGAACAATATGATGACTGTAGCTAAACCGCTATAGGATATATAGGAAAGGTGTTAAGAGAGTAGATCCTAAGAGTTCTCATCACAAAGAGAAACTTTCATTTTTTTCTTCTTTATCTTGTATCTGTATGAGATGAATGTTAGCTGAACCTATTGTAGTATATCATTTCACAATATATATAAATCAAACCGTCATGCTGTACACCTTAAACTTACACAGTGTTATATGTTAATTATCTCTCAATTAAAATTTAGGGGGAATGTGTCAGCTCACTTAGGGTTTCTATAACCACAAACTTGTGGTTCTTAAACTTTAATGCACATCAGAATCACCTACGGACCCCGCTCAGAGTTGCTCATTCATTAGGTTTGGGGTGTATGGAGTCTCAGAATTTACACTGCGCATTCCTAGGAGCTGGCAATGCTGCTGGTCCAGGAGCCACACTTTGAGAACCACAGTTAAGCCTTACCCAGGGACACTATAATAAGAGCTACATGTAGCTAGTTCATGGTGTTGACTATAATTTCAGGCATTTTTTTTGTAGTAATGTGTTTCCAGGCTGAAACCTCTAGATAAAAGGAATACTTGAAAAACATTAGAGCAAAGTACAGAGTCAATAAAAATGTTCTTTTCCAAATGAAAGCATGTGCTTTACAGCCTTATAGGAAGATCTATGTGTAGATGGCAAACCAAACAAAACTGAAAGCTAAAATAAAGGAAGCCCTTTAGGAGAGAGAAACAAGAGCACTTCATGCTTGCCAAAGCTGATGTTCGGGTCTATATATTTTCCTCAGGTTTTTCCCATATTTTAGCTTTCAGTTAAAATGATATTTGCCTTTTTACATATAAAAGAAGGACCTAAAATTTTGATTTCTGCCTGCTATTCCAAACAAAAGGGGTTATTTTCAATTACTTTCAGTTTAGTTTTTGTTCACAAATAATATTATATAAATGATTTAAAGCCAGTTACTGTGGGAAGGCTTGGCTGTTTACATGTATGTTTACAATGTAAAACTTTATGATTTTGAACACATTAGATCCATTTTAGCTCTAAACTGCATTGCTGTCTTGTAGTGTGCAGTTATGCCTCGTTTCATTTTATTTTCCACTTGAAGTCATTTCATTCCCTTGGTTTATAAACACCTTAAAAATCTCTTTAATGGAAAAGGCAAGGTAACTTGATAGAGCATCCCCCTCAGCAATAATAACTCCCAAGGTAGAACCAAATTAAACAGAGCAAAACTATAAGCAACATGTCCTACGTCATTAAAGAAAGGAAAGAAAATGGTGTTGTGGAAAGGCAAGAAAGGCACTGTGAAGAAATTCAGGAAAGGGGAAGAATAGCCAGATGCACTGGGGATGGAAAAGAAAGTCAATTTTTCTTTTCTTTTGGAGTAAGCCAATTTGGAAATTAGCAAGTAAAGGTTACAGCTATTTAGATGACAAGGTTAGTGAATTCTAGGCAAACATGGTCTAAATGTCCATTATATAAAGCACACCTATATATTCTACTTGATCTTGATCTGTAGGAGGAATACAAGGCTATACCCATTTTCAAATGTGGAGAGAGGTTTCAGGATGATATTGGTGACTTAAAGAGTCACATCAATAAGGTTGGAACTGGGCTCAAATCTAAATTCTTCCAAGTACAAACATAGGAGGACATTTTCCACTAACCAGCGCTTAGACAAAGCTAATTTTCTAAACACTTAGAGCAATTCTATGGACACGTGAGTAAAACCAATTTTGGTCTACAGTCATTAGTCTTTGTCATCAGCCTGCCACTGGTTATCCGGTATGAGTAGCTGAATTAAGATATAATAAATTCTAATAGAACCTCTTATTCTTCGTGTGGATACAATAGTAACAGAGACAGCAAAGTAAGGATATTAATTCAACAGATGTTTGTGTATTGCTTAGTATTTGCCCTGGCATTGGGGAATATTTCGGAAATATAGCTGAAAACAGCATTTCCTCCCAATCTTTGGGAAGAGAGGAACTGCAAAAGTGAATGTATAAAAGTAGAATTATATTGATAATTCAGAGATATAACTAGGTTGAACAGACTATTCGAGACATGGATCAGTAATAATTTACCAGCAGCCATTCATTCCTTAATTCGCTTATTCATTCACTCAACACTTAGTCATTCATAGATTCATTTTACACACCAGCATGGCTAGAAACTACCCAGATAATGTGTTTCCTTCCAGAAATCATTTACTACCATAATAGATTTTATAAGACTACTGATTGGGACTCAAACTTAGATTTCAATTTCAGACTGCTGTGTCATGTTGATTTGACACAAGTATCTATGAAGTAACATGACAGAATATCAGATAGCAGACTTCTCCTACCAGTACAATTCAAAATCCCATGAAACATTTATATGGCCTGAAGCTTCCTCCATGCTCAGAGTCTACTATGGGAAACAAGGTTTTCTACATCCTTTCCTAATTCCTAAAAACCACCACCAAGCAATTAATACAACTTACTCAAAATGGTATAAAAGGCAATCTGGACAGAGTATAAATTTACAATAATTTTGAAGATTATGTAGTTTTACACCTTCCACATTTAAATAGTAACTTGACAACTAAGGATTTGGGCATCAGTCCTCAAGGCCTCTGTACCACCCCTTTTCTCAGTTTATAGGCATTTTTGTTAGGGTGGGATTCATCCTTGGAGGTAATGATACCCTGCCCCTCCCCTCAGACAATCAAGCTTGGAGGGAGGAGGGTAAGTAAAGACAAGATGATACTAAGCCTCCTCCATAAAGCTTCCCATTTTCTACTTCTCTGCTCTGTACAACCCCTGCATATACAATGGAAAGCATCTTTTTTTTTTTTATTTTAGGTAAAAACGTAGACCACTTCATGTAAAATATTAATATATTTAATAATAAGATCTTAGAAGGAGAGTCCAAATTGGACATAGTCTCATGACTGAGTTACCATTTTTTAAGGAAAAGAAGATAATTCATTGTGCATTTGTTATTCTAAGTTTCAGAAGACAATAAAATTGGTCCTGGCACCGACTGTGGATAACACACTTTAGTCTCAGGAAGGTGGATTTTGTACCAATTCCTGGATCAGGCAGAATCAAAGGGTAGAAAGTAGAGATCCCTAGGTGTGATGGTTTACCCAATCGCCCTGGAATCCAAAGAGTTATCTGCTCAAATACAAATGAAATGCTAATATATTTTAAATTTGTTTATTTTCTCAAACAAATTGAACTTTCATTTGTAAATATGGTCATATTATTGATTTCCTCAAATCTTGACTTGGCTACTCATTATGTAACAATGGGTAAGTTCTTTACTTCTCTATGCCTCAATTCCCTCATCTGTAAAATGAGGATAATAGTACTCCCAAGTATGCATGGGGAGAAGATTAAATAAATATATGTAAAGCTCTTAAAACAATGCCTAGTACCTAATAAGTACTTTATAACCAGATTCTTAATTATTAGTGATATTTTATTGTTTTTGTTTAAATTAACTATGGTAACTACTTTTCACCACTTATTTTGCTATGAAAATTACATGGAAATGCATTTCCAATCATTCAGGCTATGAGTGGTTTTAGTGATGTAAGCATATAACATTTTTCTCCAGAAATAATTTAAAATTCTTAGACAGCTTCTATTTGATTCATCCTTTGGCTTATTTGAACAGCCTAACTTTTTTGAATGACTTACTTGGTATTGTACAGAAATGTAGCCAAATAATTGAAAAATAATCTCTTACTCATTTTATTAATCACCCAATCTCTTGAAAAATAAAGCAAAATGAAGTAGCTGATTTCCTCACAGTGTAATGAATGCTAAATATGAAAATGACTAAAAACTTTCAATGAAAAGAATTCCTTCACTAGCAGTTACAACTGTCTGTTTAAGGTTTGGTTTGACTGTTTTGACTGAACTAACAAGTAATTTTGGTCAACCATCCAACAGGACTAAGTCTAGCTGAATTGGACAGGATTTGAGCTGCGTAGTCTAAAAGTTAAAATTTAGAAATACATGTAAGTTCTATTTCACAGATTATATTTACCAAAAAAGTTGTGTTTTTAATGGCATATGAGATCCTGGCTGGGGGACAAACCCTCCCCCACCTACAGGACCCAGGCTCCTCTGGGAGATACTCCACAGTACCTCCAGGCCACAGTTGTTGTTGTTGGGTCAGGCTCTCCACACTAACAGGATTTGTCTTAGCCTAGGGCTTGGGGTTCTCTGCTTATGAGTCCCACAGATGAATCTGGGGGAAGAAATATGGAAGGGGAGGAAGAATTATTAAACCTGGAGAATCCTCTCATCCCTGGGACATTGTAGAAGGGGGTAAGAGAGCCCCACCTGTATGAAATGTAATAATTACAACAATAAATTGGACTTTGATCTTCTCAGCACTGATAACCTATTGCCTAACACATAACTCAGAATATTATTTGATTAAATACATTAGTGTATAAAGTATTAAGACACTATATCAGATATCACAGGGGGATACTAACATTAATGATGATTTCAAGTATTAGAAAAGCAAATACACTATGTAATTTTTTTTATCCTGACTATATAAAAATACTGTTAAGTCTAGCTAATAATATAAGTCATTTTCCACTAGATCTAATTTTCATGGAGCACAATGACTTAAAAAAAAATGAGGTATTAGATGTATTCCAGAGAGAGAGAGTTTGGCTTGATAGTAGGAAAAAGTACTAATCACTGGAGCTATCCAGTAAAGGAATGAGATGCCTTTTTAGGTAGTGATGTCTACCTGGTAGAAAGTAGTTAAGCTAAGACTGGTCAAAACTTTCCAGGTTTGTTGTAGAAAGGACTCCTGCAATGGGTGGAAGATTTCAACCTTTAAGGTCCTTTTCAATTCTAAGATTCTATGACATTGCTTTGGGATTTTAGAAATTTAGAGTAAAAACCCATGCAGGTCCTGAGTATCGTCCTACAGTTTTATTCCATCTGGAGATACGTCCATGTACAGGATGTATGATTTGAATAGATTCAAGTACCACTGAATCAAGAGGAAGAAAGCAGCATTAGGAAAGGTTTATTAAAGTTTTCTTAGAAGTCCTTAATTTATGCTGATTTAGCCCAAGAACTGCAAAGTTCAAATTCTAAAAATTGAGTCCATTTCTGTTGATAGAATTTTTACTAAATTTCCTAAATTTTCCCCTCTATTTTTAGGAAGATTTGGCTGCTCCCATGTCAGACACCACTTTAAACATCAAGATTCAGCTCCTAAAGCTTATGTCAGAACATTCATACATACAGCATTTGTCATGAAGCAGGCACTCAGTAAATGTTTTCTTTATGGTAGTGAGGCCAGCCTTTGAGATGATGCACATATATGCTTAGGTTATTAGGCTGCTAGGCTAAATAGAATGGCAGAGTCATTCTACTTAAGAGCTACCAAAGAAGGGCTCGTTTCCCAGTTGTTCTTGTAGGTGATACAGAGGATATAAGGGAAAAAAAATACAGAACCAAAATATAGGCTATGTGGTCAAATTCATTTAGGGACCTGAGCTTAACATTGGAAGTTAAGCAGTTTCCTCTAATTTTTAATTTTCTAATGTGCCTTGTGGGGAGGACATAGTGTATGATATTGGCACATATATTTGTTTATGGAAGGCTCTTATTTATAAAAACCCTTTTGGTAAAGATGATTCATAATGCCATTTATAAGTATTGATTAGTCTAAAACATATGCATGTACTCAAGAATTTGAAGTAAGAGTTTGTTTTCCTTCAAAAATGACAGTAGGGGTATTTGCCTGTTTTGTTCATTTCTATACTCCTGGTGTCTGGTGCTCAATAAATATTTAATGAATGAAAAAAACCAGTAATTGTGCTACTGCAAAAACAAAAACAAAAAACCAAAATAGTCTATTCTATTGTTCTTCTCACCTTCCCACTTCTTCCTGATTAACCCCCTCATATAATAATCATCAGACCTTACAGGAATAGCAGATTTTAGAGTTTATCAAATATATCTGTATTCTTGATCTTACTTTATCCTCACAGAAACACAGGTAGAGAAATATTATCATTCCTATCTTATCAGAGAGGTTAAAGACTCACTCAAAGTCACATCATTATTAACGAGGACATAAATCCCTGTTTCAAGATTCCATATCCAAGACTTTCTCTATTAAACATGAGCATTTATGCCAGTGTCAGAGGTACAAGTAAGAAAAAATAAAGCCTCAGCAGTTTCCTCTGCATTTGACTTCTTTTGCTTTGACTTAGTATCTTTTATAAATCTGTGATGTAATTTATATTTCCTCAGTATCTCCTTGTAAGTGTTGTTACTATTTTTATCTATAATAGTATAAAAGGTAAGAATCTTTTCTCTAATTCTGGTAACTGTCCAAGTTTTGAAAAAATAAGATTCTCCAGTGATATTTGACCACTGTGGATCCAGGATCCTGGAAGAACCTCAAGAGAGCAATTGTTCCTACAGTAGTCAAATATTAAAACTACCCAAAACACATGGTTGTCTCCTTTTTAAAATCTCCTTTAGGTAGTCAAGTTCTAATCAAGTTCTCTAGGCATGTGTTAACTCTTTTTTATGTATGTTTCTGCCCTCTGTGGAAATGAAGGGCATCTGGTCTTTTCTTCCTGAGTATTACCTATAACTAAAGAAAAATATGGTCTTCCTCTCATTCTTCTTTCTTTCCTGCCTCTTCCCAACCATTGCAAGTATACCTGGAGAGAACAATAATTACCTATACTATTTAAGTTAGAGACCTTGAAAAGATTAACTTCCTCTCCTGCCTTTAACATGATTGATTGTTTTTAGAAAGCGATTTCATAGATGTAAATTAGCAAGCATAGGATCATTTACTAACCCCTTATTCTACTAAGTGCTTTAGCCAAAAAGAATAATGGGTACCATTCCTACTCCAAAGTAGTCTTGATATAATTTGCCAGAGCATAATAGGTAAGCATGGGACTATAAGAGTGTCATTTCAAAGCAGCACATATTAGTGTGGGAACAGCACCTGGACTGTTCCTTGATCTCCTTAGAGTGAGACCTCTATGAATTCCAAAAGAATAGAGTTGTCATCCATGGAACACTGTGTGATAAAGCATAGTCTAGGGAGGGATATTCATGAAGGCCTATGATTTAGAGAAGAAAAAGGGATCTTCTATGAACACAAAATGGTATCACCAAACGCAAAGAGGTAGAAACAAGCAGACTATGTTCAGGGCAAGAGGCAGTAGGTCAGATAGACTGGAACAGAAGAATTACTTTGAGAGTAAAATGAGCACAGGTAGATGAGATTAGATTACAGGAGGCCTTTTAGATTTCTTTGTCCATATAGTACTTTCATATTGCTGAATGCATAGTAATTGTAACATCTGAATACTCACTACAATTCACTTTTTTGGTGCCTACTTTTTCAGGTGTTTATCGATAAACAACATTTCTGAGTTATGAAACATCCATCTCACCTAATCGGGTTTTTATTTCTTTACTATACAAAAGAAACATTTGTTACTCTTAAAAAATTATCTATTTTATACCTTAAGAGATTCAGTAGTTTTATCATTTATTCATTCTTGGGACTAATGTAAGCTAAGTGTTTATCATGAACCGTGTTTATCATGAACCTTGTTTATCATGAACCAAGCATTGCACTAGATATTGGTGACACAGCATTGAAGACTTCAGCCCCTACTCTCAGGTAATCCATAGTCTAATGGCCTAGGTTAGATTAGAATGAATTACTGCTTTCTTCCTAGCAATTAATTCTTCAATTCCAAAGAACACTTGGCATGTCATGCAGTGGATAGGAGTAAAATCAGTCAAATAAGTAACAAACATATTTTGATGATTTCTATGTCAGGAACCCTGCTAGATGCTACAGGGAATCTAAAGCACAGTATAGCAGGGTTTCTAACATCAAGGAGAAGAAAACCTCCTGGGTGAATTGGCCACAGACAAAATTGCTGGACTGTCCACAGGAGGCCTATCAAAGCATCATAGGACAGGAAGAAAAGAAAGACAAAAAGCAGGCGAAGTGGTGTAGCAACTGCCTGATTTACATCAGTGTCTTCTACAGGCAGCTCATAAAAAGTAACTTTGACTTTCATTGACTAGGTCAACAGGAAAAGGTATTGAAGTTTTGGTGATCACAGAGCGAATGAGACTACTCCCCTGATCATTACCGGTATGCTCCTTCATTCTGGGGACATGGTTGAACAATCCAGACATTTATCTCACTTCCCTCCAACCTCCACACCCTAAAGGAGTTTTGTCAGTGCTGCTGAATCTAACAATAGGAAAGAGGAAATAAAATCATCAGGTATCAGCCTCGGGCCTCCAGTATTCATCAAAGACCCTGATCCCCCTCAGCATGGAGAAGTGGAAGTAGAAAGAGGCAAGCAAAGAGCGAGGGTGAGAATGGCCTGGTATTTACAATCTATTGCAGGGATTTCTAGTCTTCCCCTCCCACTGCCCCATCTGAGAAGAACGAGAGGACTGACTTGCACACTCCCCCCACCTCATTCCTCCTGTGACCCTGTAGCCAGCCCCCCAGTCTTCTCTTTCTGCCCTCCTCACTAGCATCTTCCTTCACTGGTTCACCCTGCCTGACAGTCAACAGGAAACCCTTTTTCCATCAATTAACAGCTATGGAGAAGAGATCAGCTTCTTATTGCCCTCAGAGGACCAAGAAAGTATCCAAAGGAAGCAAAGCTATAAATGGTTTCCATGGAGCTTTGCAACCTGATGGTAGAGGTGATAACTTTACTTCTGAAACACCTCAATTATCATAATAGCTCTTTAACACACTACTCATAGTAATAAACACAATTGTTTCTAGTTTTTGATGAAAACAGATTCACTGGGCTGAAAGGGAAAAGGTTAAAAAGCAAGTTAAGAGTGGGAAGAAAATCCTACCACCCCTAGCCAATCTCATAGGAATGAGACAGCACCATTCTAACTTCAAATAGGTATTTTAGTATTTTATTTTTAGATTATCAATAGATGTTAATGTTTTTTAGGTATTTTTTTACCTTCTTACTGTAAAATAGATACAGAGAACAGCATTAAAAAATGTAAAGACAAAATCAAGGTCAACAAAGAGAATTTGCCAGCCACTGCAGAAGTTTCCCCATGTGCCCTGTCTCAGTTACACTTCCATTCTCCTTCCCGAGGTAACCACTGTTCCTACTTTTATAATCACTCCCTTGCATGTCTTTATAGTTTTATAAAGAGTATCTTTAGACATCAGAGTTTCATCTTGTCGTTCTTTTTAAGTTGATGGCTTTTAAGTCCCTTTAATTTATAGGTTCCTCCTCCATCTCTTTGTTGTCTACAATTTATCTTTTGAAGAACATGGATTGCTAGATTGTAGAATCTCCCAGTCCGGATTTTCCTGATTGAGGATGTAGTCTGTGATTCAGCATATCCTTCTATGCTCCTGCAAATTGGCCACTGGGTCCAGAGGCTTCACTGAACTTGAGTTCCATTCCTTAGGCCAAAGACAGGTGGAATCAGGGTGGAGAGTGCATAGGGGCTAGGTTGCTCCTGCCCTTTGGTCTTTACTCTGTTCCTCATGCACTCACCCATTCTTGGATTTGGCAAATCCCCTCCAAATTCCAGCTGCTATCTCAAATTGGCCCTCAGGACCTTCCCATAAGAATCTGTTGGCTGTGTCGGGGTTCTCTGGTTCTCAAGTCTGTCAGATGTTCCCATGCTTCTCCAGTTACACAGAGGCCTCACGGCTGTTGGTGGTGCCTCCTGCATCCATCTTTATGTTTAGGGGTTCATAGGGCTACCTTGGCACCTGTTTCATGGTAGGTGTTTTACTTAGCGTTTTGGTTTCAGCCCTTGGGTTATTTGTGGATTTAGGAAGACCCCAAAACTAGGCTGCCACTTTCTCAGCCACCTTCCAGAATTCTATTATTCTATTCTATTATTTTTCATCATATTGAATATATTTTTGAAGGAATAGATTCTTGAATTTTTAATGAGAAAAATATTTCATATTCAAAAAGTCACTTTACTGGCAACTTTGAAAGAACATGCTTGTTCTGTATATTGAGAGATGCTTTTCCGGTTATCATTCCATAGTTAAATTGATGCCAGAACCCTGTTTGTAGCATTGCACTCTTTCTTAGCCATAAACAGAAAATCACACATCCTGGTCCAGATCTATAGTCATTGCCACTCCAAACCCCTTCCTACGTGGATGGTAAAAATACTAAGAACCTTTCTGTTTAAATAGACCCTGTTGAAAGTTCACTCCTGAACGTGACTTTTCTCTACCTGACTTCCTGAACATAGCATTTCCACTGTCTTTTTTACCAAATCTGAGTGCTCATCCCCACTTATTCTAAACTTTGATCTCTTCTCACCACAGAGCTTCATATCCAGGTTTCCAGACCTTTGATCTACTTCTGATGCTTTAACCCTCAGCTTACTGATCTGAGACGTGGAGCCCTGCCCATCTCTTTATGGAGTTGGCTTTTTCTTAATCCTACACTGGACTGGCTGGCCCCCATTGTCATCAATGTCCTGGTATTATATACACCATATTGTATATTATAGTGTCTGATTTTTTTCTAATAACATTATATAATACCTTTATGCATCAATAAACATCGCTAAAAGTAAAAGTCTTAAAGAAATGCAGTTTCCCATCATACAGATGGGCTACACCGTATTTAACCATTGGTCTAATGCTTATAGTAGGATATTTTCAATTATTTTTCAAGAAAAGCAACTACAAGTTTAAAATTGCAGTAATTCTTAAGAAAAAAAAAGTCATGGCTACAATACCTCCAAGTTTAGGTGCAGATTTGCTGATACACGCTTTATTTTGACTGGGGCAGTATAAGTCTTTGGGATCACTACTATCTCTATCCTTAAGGTGTTCCCCTAACTCTCCAATTCTGTAGAAGAAGCTCTAGTTCTAAATCTTGATTCCAGAAAATAAGAAGTCACTACTGTGAGAGCGGGCTTCTCTCTGATCTTTCATCTCTAAAGTCCTCCTTAGACAATGTTATTTCCGGTGAGATGATATTCTCATTCAACACCTCCTTCCGTTGCCAGCATAGGGCAGTCCTATGGCAGCAGTGTCCTGGAGGACATTGAGTTGCTGAATACAGATGCTATTATTTTGAGAGCTCACTGAAGAGAAATGTCATAATAGCATGAGAAATATCAAACAAAATGGAGCCTTCCCCATGCCTTAAGAAAAAGTAGAGTCTAAAGCCTAATAAATGATCCAAACCTAAGGCCTACCTAAATCTGAAACAGCTTTGTTCTCTATGTTGATGGGTTATGTCCTCATCTCCAAAAGAGGCTGCATCCATAGGGAAACTTGTCAGGGGTTTGTTCCCAGCTGAGGTTAGGATTCACTGCCTGAGACACAGGCCACAGAAGCCTGCTGGGTAGTGAAGCTGGAGGGAGACGCCATCAGTGGGAAACTCAGAGACACCAGTCAACAGTGGTTCCCAAGGAACGGTCAAACAGTCTGCATCCAGCACCTGTCAGCAAGGCATCATCTTCCATCCCTAGTCTGGATCGGATGACTGACATCTGATAGGGGCCACTATTAGGGAAAGGGCAGCTAAATGGTGCAGAATAAGATCACTGAAATTGGACTTCGATGTTCAGCTTCTGAACCAGGCACTAGATGAAGTTTTCCCTCTTTGAGCCAGTTCACCCCAAGTCTCAGTTAAGTGTCCTCTTGTGTGCTCCTCATCTTTCCTCTCATTGCACAAATCTCACTAGCTTGTGAGTGCCTATCTACTTCAACACCTCTCCTTGACCCTGTGAGCTCCTACAAAGGTTTGTGTTTCTCACTTGGGAGCCACTCTATCTGTAGTTCCCAACCCTGGCAGAACCAAAACCACCTACACAACTTTTAAAACATATAAATGCTGGAGCTCCACTCCAGAGATTCTGTTGGCTTGGAATAGAGTCCATATCTATGTTTTTAAAAGTTCTCAGATGTTTCTGATGTACAGCACAGTGGGTGGGAATCATGGACTTAAACCACTTTTAGTGCGTGAGATATATGTCTGATGGGTGCCTGATTGAGTGAATAAATGACTCAATGCTAGTTTCAATCAATTAGGATGCAGCTAGAACAGGGTAGGAACTGGTCAGACCCATGTAACTCTAAGGCTTAAATACTTTGCAAGCAACATGCTCCTTCTCTTTCTCCTGATTAAGGGACAAAATTCAGGAACATTTCTCCTGAGTGTAAACATTATTTATGGACACTGGGTCAGCACTGCCTGAAACTGCTGATAACAAGTTTTTGCAGATAGGGAGAATAAAACAGAGCTGGTTGCTGTGCCCTGGGCAGAGTGTGGTCTCTCTCTTCTTTGGGAAGCATAGGGCATCTGCCTGCAAGACCACTGTGTGTCATTGCTGGGCTACCTGTTTCCCCTGTTGTGAAAAGATTTTTTTTAATTTTACTATAAAAGATAAGTACATTTATTAAGCAAATATATTCTGTTGTTATTTAGTATTATAACAGAAATTATGATCTTCCCACAGATTACATTTCTCTGACCACATGGTTGAATCATCTTGCTTTCAACACAAATTTGAGCAAGGACCTAAGGCTTAGAGTTTTATTCAGAATGAGAATATAATACGACGAACCTTATAAAGTTTTGCAAGTGTTCACAAGAGACATTATAATTGTGTATGTTCCATATTCAGTCAGTAGATCATATCAAAGTTTGTATGTCACTCAAATACTACCAGAAGAATTACTATGGGATATACTATAGGAATCTTATGAACCATTTGTGGATTCCTCAGGGGAGCCCACTTTGTCATTTTGTCAGCTTTAATTAAAAAAAAAAAAAAGGTAAACTTTAGCTACTCAAATGCCTTACTTAGACCCAGAGTTCTGAATGCATATGCTTTTGAGGAGACTATACTGTAGAGAAAATGGTAGCAACTGGCATTTACTGAGCATTTATTATATGCTAGGCACTCCACAAAGTATTTTATATTGTTCAGTCTTCACAATAACACTATGAAGTAAATACTATTATTATCCCATTTTTTCAGATGAAGAACCAAGGATAGAGAGATTGAGGAACTGCTCAAAATCACACCCTAAGTTAGGAGCTGGATTGTTCTAGCATCTGACTCCAGAGCCTGTGTTCTTGTACTTTCTCTGTATTCCCTTACTGAGCCCCTACCATGTTCATGGCACTGGGGTAGGCATAGAAGTTATATAGAGGAATGTATTAAAGTCCCTTGTCCTTAGGAAGTTTATAGTTTACTGAATTGGAAATATCAGCAGTTTGTATTCAAGTAACTATAATCAAAGTAAAAACTATTAAGAGCTTTAAAAGAATTATAAATGAAGTTTTATCAGAGGAGAAACTTTCCTGGTAGAGTGGTCAAGGAGGGCTTAATGCAGAAGATGGCATTTGACTTCAGCCTCAGATGATGGATGGATGGATGGATGGATGGATTTTTAGGGCAGTGGTGTCCAGTTTTATGGCAAATTCTGCATTATGAAGGCAACTAGTGGTTGACTCTGAAAGAGGTCTAATCCTAAATAGTTAAACAAAAACGGGAATGAATTATAAGAATGCTAGCAAGTCTCAAGTTAGAACCAAGCCACAGGACACAGGGATGTACTATGGGCCATGGGCCATGGAAATTACTAGAAGCCAGTATTTAAACTCCTTCAGGATATAGTCTCTTATCTGTGTTTCTCCATGCATGCTTGCCCTTTATCAGAGTCAGATTTAATGTTTTCTTTATAAAGAAAAATAATTTTTAATGTTGTACTCAACCTGGGAGTTCCTTAACATTGTTTGAACTTACAAAGTTTTTACAGTGATATAGTTGTAAAGAATACAGTTTGGGGAATTATTTCTGAAGCTCTTTGCTTTGTTCCTGATGGCTTCAGACAAACAGTTGATTTTGTATTTTTATGTGTTTACTTCAAAACTTAAAGTCCCCTCAAAAATACGTATTCTCCCTTCATTCTTTAGGAAAAAAAAAATCTCTTCACTTGTCAGATGAAGTTCAAGATTTTGGAAGAAAATAAGCATTACCAAAGAGTAGATGTTTAAATAATTGTGCTTAAATCCAAAGCTAAAATCAAATCAATGTATTCCAGGTATTTGCCTTTACAACAACTCATTTTTTTGCTCTAAATAAATATTAAGAACACATAGAATACCCCTTAAATAAAGCTTCAAGAAAACTAAGCAATATACTGTTTAGGCATGCATATGTAAGTGATAACACCACAAATAAAAAATCATAAACACATACTGCATGACATTGTCACCCAGGGGCTGTGGACAGAGCTAGAGTGAATAGCAACACAGAGGGAGGTATAAGTTGTTAGAGATGTTCTATTTCTTGGGGATGATTGTTCGGTGTGTAGGTGATTGTTGTATTACCCAAGTAAGTAAAAGATTTAAAATAGAAAAAATAAAAATAAAAATAAATAAATAAGTTTTTAAAACAAAAAATAAATAGATCATTTTACCCAAATTAAAATGAAAGAATGTAAAGGAATTAACATTTATAAGCATCTAATATGTTTTAGACGGTGAGTTCAGTTCCAAAGATAAAGAAACTGAGTCTCAAAGATGGTAAAATGATTGCCAAGGCCACAGCTAGTAAATGCCAGAGGTAGGATTCAAACCCAGATCTTTCAGATTACAAAAATAGTATCTTCAAATACAGTTAGTTATTATTTTGAAGATTTTGTTTATTTGACAGAGAGTGAGAGAAATAGAGAAAGAGAGCACAAGCAGAGGGAGTGGCAGGCAGAGAGAGAGGGAGAAGCAGACTCCTCACTGAGCAGGGAGCCTGATGCGGGGCTCGATCCCAGGACCCCGGGATCATGATCTGAGCTGAAGGCAGACGCTTAACTGACTGAGCCACCCAGGCGACCTTCAAATCATTTCATGAACTGTTTCCTCCACAACATCTAGCAGAGTGGCAGATTTTATAAATTAATTACCAAATGAAAAAATTATTTATTTTTAAAATCTGTAAGGTAACTCAGTTTTTACACATTCCAGATTTTGATGTTCAAAGTCTTATTCAGTACTGTATAATGATTAATAAGCCAAAAAAAAAGGCAAGAAGAAGAAAAGGAATTGCGGTGGTGGGTGTGGGGGGGGGTTCTTTCATTAAGTTTCTTATGTTCACTCTATCTGTTGGGAAGTGGAACCATAAGTATTATTTCCATTTGACAAATGTTATTTATTCTGTCCATTACAGTTCCTTCTATCTTGTTATGTTATCCTTGCTGCATTACATTAGATTAGACCAGTTCCTAATGAAAAGGCCAGAGCCACGCATAACCAAGGCCTGTTGCCTTTTCTGCAAAGGACTTAATTTGTGTACACCTGCCTCCTTCAGAGTAACTGCTCCAAAGTGATGGTGACGTTACATTTTACTATTTCAACACTAGTCTCTGTTTCTTCAGTTTTTTGGCTTATTAAATGAACCCTCGGCCTGTGACCTACTATTGCTAACTGTGGTCATCTCTTGGATCTCTCCATTATCCCTAGCAAAACTGATTTTTAATGGTTTTTACTGCTGCTTGAGAATACCGTGCTGGGTGAGCATTCTTGACTGATTACCCTAAGGAAGTGAGCACTGTCTTCTGCTGTCATCCAGGTATCTATTACCGGATCACTGCGGACACAGATCCATCTACCCATCAATGCGTATTAGTAATTTTCCTCTCAACACTGTTCAGTTACTTGCTCACATGCTACATTCAGCAATTTGTTCATGATATCTGCTTGGCAGGGTGGATAACATCCTGGTCAAAATGACAGCCACATCAGTAAAGCGCATACTCTCTTTGTTAGGGAAAGCCCAAGATTCTAAGTCAGTGAACTGAACTCATCATCTTCATTTTCCTACTGTTTCTTTTCATATATGGAAACATTTTAATTAACAAGTGGTAGATGCTCACTAAAATCAAATCAGGTAATTTGAAAGTGTATGATGTAAGAGCTAATACACTTCGCTGATTCCATCCATTTATTCTCCCAAACTTTCAGTCATACACATGTAAAACTTATATTCTTTCTTCCCACCACCCCTGTAACTGGATAATGTGTATACTTTTGGCTATTTGATTTTTCATACTTATCTTTTCATAACTTACATACAGATTTCACTCTTTCAGTGCAGATTCATATTTCATAATAAAATATGATTATATTCCCTATTTACTACTTACAAACTATAAAGGTTTTATCTAATTTTTTGACCATTATAAAAATGTTTCCATTAGTATCTTTAGTCATACATGTCTTTGTATATTTATGCAAGTATTTCTGTAAGACAGATTCATAAAGAAAAGAAATTGAAGATTTCTTCAATAGAAAAAAGGAAATTGCTAGGTCAAAGGAGATGACTGGTGTAATATTTTAAGAAACAACCACAGTAATAGGAAAGACTTTCTATATGCCACATACTTTTGTTAAGTCCCTTACAGGTGATAATGCATTTAATCTTTGTAACATTTGAAGGGGGCAAGTACCACTATCATTTCTGTTTCATTTTATTTTTTTTTAAAGATTTTATTTATTTATTCATGAGAGACAGAGAGAGAGAGACAGAGGCAGAGTTTGGAGAAGCAGGCTCCCCGCGGAGCAGGGAGCCCGATGTGGGACTCGATCCCAGGACCCTGGGATCATGACCTGAGCCGAAGGCAGACGCTTAACCGACTGAGCCACCCAGGCGTCCCTATCATTTCTGTTTTAAAAATGAGGTAATTAAAGCGCAGAGAGACTAAGTCACTTGCCCAAGGTCACCGAGCTAGGATGTGGTGGAGCCTGCATTCAATCCGGGTCACATGGCCCAGAGACTGAGCTCTTACCTTCTATGCACACTGCCTCATAACAACTTTGCATCTCTAAAACTTACGTTGCAATTGACGTTTTTTTACATCAAAAATCCTACCTGCTTTGTTGTCAGTAGCAGATATTGTCAAACATTTTAGACAATTATAGTTTTTTTTTTTTAATTTAACATTGAAACTATTTTAATATTGGTGTAACTTCATGGTGCAGTAAAGTTTGGTAGGAGAGAAAACAGGAATACAGGATAAGGCAGACTATTTTCAATTGCCAAAATGGGTGGTATGAATAAGAATGCAGAACTGGCTCCAAGTGACAGTAAATAACATACTGGAGTGACGGGGAAAGCCATGGAGGGATGGCAGAGCTTGAGCGGGGCAGGATTTGAATATACAGAATAAAGGCTTGTGAAAAGGAATATTGCTGAGTGTAGTGAAGAGAAATTTGATTATAATTAGTGGAGGCAGAATTTCTAAAGCCAAGAGTTACTTAGGGAATTTAGAATTTCCTGTCAAAACAACAGGATCCCTTGGTTTTCAGAGGAGAAGAGTCACAGGATGGAATTTGTAACTTGGGAAGCTTAGTCCTGCTAAGTTATATAAAATAAAATAGAAATACATGAAAGCAAGGTGACTTCTTGGAAGGTGACATAGCTATCTAGATGTGGTGAGAAGGTCCTAAACTAACAGAGTAGCATGAGATTGAATCGAATAAACTATATAAAGACTAACAGACAAGATTTAGTTATTAGGATCAGCGAACAAAGCAGAGGGAAAGTCCTATGGGTTTTTTTGTTTTGTTTTGTTTTTTATGTCATGGGGTTTTAAATGATTTGAGCTTGGATGGCAGGAAGAATGGTGTTATAAAGGTTGGAAAAGGAGAAGTTGCCAACTGGAGGAGGTGTGAGAACACTGTAAGTTAACTCTGGAGGAACTTGTAGGAATCCTGAGAGATTCAGCTATTTATAATCTCTATCAAACTCTTCTGTAAAAATATATGGATGTATTATTTCAAACCTCTAGAATCAGGAGTTTAAAATCCCTATTTATTGACAAATTTTGTGTTTTAACCAACCTTAAATCAAACTCCCTTGATATGAGTTTTAAAACCTTGTTTTAACTAGCTTTATTTTATTTTGATTATAAAGAAACATATGCCTATCAGAAAATAATAGAAAACACAGAACAGTATAAAGAAAGGAAAAGATTACTTAGAAACTATTAAAACTTTTGATATTCATCTTATATTTGTTAGAAATAATTCAGGAGCTTTATATGCACTTACCTATCCTTTCCATATAGTATTTCAAGCTAAGTATTTTACATGGTATTATCAGCTCTTTATCAATATGTCATACTTATATCCAATCACATAGATGATATTCATAATTTGCTTATTCCCCAATTACAAAATACTTAAACTTATTTCTCAATTTTCAATTAATATTTTAAACATTTAACATTCCCATGCCAATTATTTTATGTGTTTAGAATTACATTTTGAATAGAATTCCATTATAAAAATATTAAACCCAAAGTTGTGAATATCTAGAAAGCATGTAATACCCAAGTATTTTTCCAACAAAAGTTTGTTCTAACTTCCATTCCCATCAAAAGCAGATTAGAATTTTAGAATTTTTACTAAATCTCTAGCATTTTCAATATTAACTAGTTGAATTTCTCTTTGTGAATTGTCTGGTTATGAGCTATATTCAGTTATTTACTGGCATCTTAGAGTTTATCAATTCACATGATTGCTTTATAAATTAAGGAGAGTAACTCTCTGTAACATTGTTGTAAACATTTTCTCAGTTGATTACTTGCCTCTGTTGTCTTTTGATCTACAAATGTTTTCAATGTGTTTTCATCTGTGATTTATTTCTTTAAGTCCAAGGCATCGTTCCACATGCAAATATCAAATAAAAATTTGTATATACTGTATTCTTTTGATTTTTCAATTTTAACTTTTTTAATACAGAATTTGTCTTTGGTATATGATATATGGTGAGGATGTAAATTAAACTCCCCCCCCCCCCCAGTAGCCAATTCTTCCACCAATTATTGAGTCATCTTCCCCTTTCCCACCAATGGTCCCTTTGCCATTGATATCTTAATTAAACTGGAATTCTGTTTCCATATCTCTTACCCTATTCTGTCTACTTACAGTCCAGATTTAGACCAATTTAATTACTGTGGCTTAATAAAATGCTTTAATATTTTATAAGAATAAATTTTCATTTTTCTTTTTAAATATGTTCTTAGTTACTTCATTTAATAAGTTGTGATAAGATCTTAGTTCCCTTTAATAAGTTCTGCTTTTAATAAGTTCTTAGTTTCTATTAGAAATGCATTTCCAAATGGGCTTTGGATTCTGTAAAAAAATATATATATTTTAAAAGCCTTGGGATTCTGATTAGAATTGCAATAAATCTGTAACTAAATATGCAAATAAGTGACATCCTTAATGTATTTAATCTTCATGTTAGAGATATATTTTTCTCTTATTTATAATTATCGTTTTATGCCTGAATTAAATTTCATAGTTTTATCACATTTTTAATTAGGTTTATTTCAGGATACACACACACACACACATTTATTTTGCTGCTTTGAGAATGATATATATTGTCACCCAAAATCATGTAACTATTTGTTTATGATTTTTATCTCTCAAGTTAATTCAAGAAACTCTCTTAAAGAAAATAATTCTTGAATTACATTTTTTTTTTTACAAGCATAGTGTTGCAAAAAAAAAAAAAAATGTTGCCATTTCTAAGAGCCAAACTATATTTTCTATTTCTTAAATCATTGCCTTCAGGGGAGCCTGGGTGGCTCAGTCGGTTAAGCGTCTGCCTTTGGCTCAGGTCATGGTCCTGGGGTCCTGGGACTGAGCCCTTCATTGGGCTCTCTGCTCAGCAGGAGCCTGCTTCTCCCTCTCACTCTGCCTGCCACTCTGCCTACTTGTGCTCTCTCTCTAATAAATAAAATCTTTAAAAAAAAATCATTGCCTTCATATGAATTTTCAGATCACTGTATTTATTCTCATTTTGTTCCCAATTTTAAAAGGAGGTTTCTAATAATTAACATGTGGGTATGATATTGGTTATTGTTTTAAAAGGAATATTCTTTATCACATTTAGAAACCATGCCTTTATGTAGTTTTTATCATGAATGGGCACTAAAATTTATCAAATGTTTTTTCAGAATTTACGAGATAATTTTTTAGTTATATTTATTATGATTATAGTTTAAGCAAACCTTTTCTAGTTAGAATAAACTGTACTTGGTGAAAGGGTTATATTTTATCAATATTTCATTTAGCTTTTATAGTTATATGTACAAACTAGTTTCGTGGGGTTCTCTTTACATACTGTCCCTGTTAAGTTTTTATCTCAAGGTTATAGACACATAAAATTAATTAGGGAGATTATGTTCTTCTCTACTCAAAAACAGAATTGAAAAAGAAAAAAAAAAACTTATAAGCAGACATTATTTACATGTAGGCATAAGCACATCTATAAACTATTAGAATAAGAAGTTTTAACAAGATCGCTCCTTACAAAATCAACATACAACCTCAACAGCATCCCTTTGCACATGAATAGCCAATTAGAATATGAAATTTATAAAAAATCACTTAAAATGGCAATAAAACAATTAAAATACCTACAAGTAAATTTGGTAAAATATGTACAAAACCTCTAGGAAAAAAAATTGAAATTTTATTCAAGGTAAGACATAAATAAATGAGTAAATGGAGAGAAGTACTGTGCTCATGTACTGTACAACGGTATCATCAAGGTCCCAATAAATCTACAAGTTGAATGCAATGCTGATCAAAATCTCAACAGGAGACATAATAAAAAATGGCTATTGAAACTGTGTTGCTATTTTGTTGCTTCATTTGCTATAGCAAAATATTGGAAACAACCTAAATAATCATTAATAGGGGAGTACATGAATAAATAATGGTCTATTCATAAAATGATACAGAGGTTATAAATGAATGAAGTATAGAAACATTTATTAAACCTCTAAAACCATATTGAGTGAAATAAAGCAAGGTATAAAATCATACTCAGAACCATTTATAAATATTTTTAAATGTATTAAATAATATATACAATTATAAACACATAATATTTATGGATTGATCAATAAAAGTATAAAACATTTAAGGAATAAGCTCTGAATCCATGGTAATGGAGAATAGGGACAGGAAGAAGTATTCTTGGGATCTCAACTGTTTCTATAATACTTTATCTCTTTAAAAGCTACAAATCAAAATAGAGATGTAGATCACGATAAAACTCCAAGGTTATAAAACCAGTTTATCATTTATAGTTATCCTTTAGAACCTAAAACTTGCACTTTAAGCATTATTCTTAAACTTTCTTTAAAATTTTGTAACTGTGGGGCGCCTGGGTGACTCAGTTGGTTAAGCGTCTGCCTTCGGCTCAGATCATGATCCCAGGGTCCTGGGATCGAGCCCCACATCTGGCTCCTTGCTCAGTAGAGAGCCTGCTTCTCCCTCTCCTACTCCCCCTGCTTGTGTCCCTTCTCTAGCTGTCTCTCTCTTTCTGTCAAATAAATAAAATCTTTAAAAAAAATAAAATAAAATAAAATTTTGTAACTGTGTATTTGGCAAAAATGTACTGAGTACCTCCTATGTATCGGGCGTGGTGTTAGGCACTAAAGATCTGTGACCAGGGCAAAGGTAATTTCGTCACAGAACTTAGATTTTGGTGGGCAAGACAGACTAGAAGCACATAAATAATGTAATGCAACATTAAAGAAGTGCTTTAAAAAAAAAAAAAGGTAAAAACTCTGTCACAATTTCCTA
Source organism: Phoca vitulina (assembly GCF_004348235.1). Lineage (NCBI taxonomy): Eukaryota > Metazoa > Chordata > Mammalia > Carnivora > Phocidae > Phoca > Phoca vitulina. Next base: position 21,544,812 of record NW_022589723.1, read on the forward strand.
GTGTTTCAGCTGTTTTAACAATGAAAGCAATTCCCCAGAGAGACTTGGTGGGGAGTGGTTGTTGACTAATTATCATGTTGCTCTTCTTGTTTGTTATATTTAATAATTTTCATGTTTTTCTTTCTATGAATCTTCACATAGTGTAAAAACGTCAGGTGAACTTCAGATCTAGTTTTGTAGACCTTCTCTATAATTTTAAATGTTTCTCCCCAGGATTTGTCTTTTTATTCTTCTTTCACTATTGCTTGCGTCTTGTCATTTTATTTTAACACAATATTGAATAGAACTTGGGCTACTGCTAATACCCACAACCCCAAACTCCCAAAACCCCTATAATTAAGAAACTGCCATGATCATCTTTAAGCTACTACAAAGCAAATTTTACACTCCATAATCATCTATTAATAGAATTTAAGTACTTAAATTCACGATTTTCCTGCAAAGATGGCAACTTGTCTCTGTTACTATTACAAGAAGAGAATATTTCTGTAGATTAGAAGCCAGGCATAGATCAATATCCATTTAGTTTGATAAGGAAAATCTCCATTGAGTATGCCCATAATTTCATTATTTCACCACTGATTCACTAACCCAATATTCCAACATTAGAACAAAAGAACAAACCTTTCAAAGTTACATTCCCATTACAGAGTTCATCCCTTCCTAATATCTGCCCTCCTGTTCAATCCACACATCATCCAAACTTAGGTTCTTCCACCACTTTATGGAGCTTCTTTGTTGTGTCAGGCACAGAGATAGGCACTGGGAATATAAAACTAAGAAGGCTATGCCTGCCTTCATAAACTCGTATCTAATAAGGGGTATATATCCATTTGATACTCACCTGATAGTTACAATGAAAAATATTCTCATATTTAAATGGCACCAATGCTCACTGCCATGCTTTATGCAACACAACTTCTCCAGTCTTCTCTGAAAAAATATATATAATATAAAAATTTTCTTAGCTCTTGAATTTTTGGAAATTACTTTCTGTTTCTTTCACAGATGAGAAACAACTTGGCTAGATTTAAAATTCCAGAATCATAGACTCTGTCCCTCATAACTATATAGGCATTGTTCCATTTCCTTCTGAATTTTATTTCGTGAGGAAAAATACAGACCAGCTGAAGTTCTCTTTTGTTGCTTTTCTTCTTGGATATATATATATATTTTTAAAGATTTTATTTATTTATTTGACAGAGAGATAGACAGAAGAGCACAAGCAGAGGGAGTGGCAGAGGGAGAGGGAAAAGCAGGCTCTGCATTGAGCAGGGAACCCGATGCGGGACTCGATCCCAGGACCCTGAGATCATGACCTGAGCCGAAGGCAGATGCTTAACCATCTGAGCCACCCAGGCGCCCTGGATATATTTCTTCTTCCTCTTCTTCCTCCTTTCTTTTCTTCATCCTCTTTACCCCTCCTTCTCCTTTCTTCTCTTCTTCACCTATATATATATGGATATATTTTGTGCCTTATTAATTTTTCTGAAACAAACTGAATTCTTTACAAATTCAGAATTTTTTAACTCAAAAAATTTGCTTGTATTATACCTTTTATTACGGATCCGTTTTTTATTCTGTCTTCTTCAGGAACATCATTTCTAGCAATAGGCTTTCTCCTTTGAGTCCTTGAGATATTGTTATCCTTTTCTTGTGCTATAGATTTTGTTTTTCAGAAGCCCCTTATTTACTCATACTCAAAGATGATGATCTATTCAGGTAATACACTGAGGTAAATCGGGAAGATAAACAGTTACTTCTCAACAATCTTTGGTGACTGATAGATCCAACCATTTGAAGCGAGGGGTGCACAGCCCTCTAGCCTGACTTCGCTCATCTGAACTAGCTAGGCTCCTACTACTATGTTTACTGACTTCAATGACTAACAAAAAGAAAAGACATGTTCTGAAACTCTCATGCCTCAAAATGCATCATACCCTAGTCTCTTCCTACCAATAATGAGTTGAATACACACTGCAATATGGAAGTAAGCCATCTCTTCCTTTTCTCTCCTAGGTGCTTGTGTTTGTTAGTAATCATGGTGCATGAATAGACTTTGGAAGAGAGATGTTGACTGGTCAGGTGAAACAGTTAATGACTGATTACCTTAGAAATAGGTCTCGGGTACTAGTTAGCATTCAAATTCAGGGTTGAAGTTGAAAATTTTCCGATCTTTTTAACTACTGAATTTCCAAGCAGGAAAAAATGATAGTGACTGGCCATATTCACATTCTACCAACTTCCCCAATTTCTTTTTTTGATGATGATCTGTCCCATTAGGTGGATTTCAAAAGACCTTTTCAGAGGCAAGCTAGTTTGTCAGTTGAAAGAGACCTTAACTAAAATAAGGAGACCTACCACTGATACTGCCCAGCTAGCTTTTAAGACATTTAGCTTCCAATCCCTTATCTCTAAAAAGGGACTAGTCAAATAGTTTCCAAGGCTCTGTTTAGTTCTAACATCCTTTCATTCTAAAAACTATTTATGTTTTTCAATCCTAAAATATTTCAAGTTAAGATAACTAAACTTTCCAAAAGAATTCTAAAAGGATACCCAACTAGCACAGTGACTTAATTCAAAGATTTGACACATCTCAAATCTTATTAATCACTGATTAATTTCACAGCAACATACTTCAGCATGCTATAGCCATGAAAACTCATGATGTAAAGTAGCAATATAAGATATTTCGATCAGTAATGTGGTGTATATATACAATGGACTATTACTCAGCCATTAAAAATAATGAAATCTTGCCATTCGCAACACTGTGGATAGAACTAGAGTATATTATGCTAAGCAAAATAAGCCAGAGAAAGGCAAATATCCTATGATTTCACTCATATGTGGAATTTAAAATAAGATAAAAACAGGGAGGCAAACCATAAGAGACTCTTAATTATAGAGAACAAACTGAGGGTTGCTGGAGGGGAGGTAGGGGGTAGGGAATGGGCTAAATGTGAGATGGGCATTAAGGAAGGCACTTGTTGAGATGAGCGCTGGGTATCATATGTAAATGACGAATCCTGTATTCTGCTCCTGAAACCAATTCTACACTATAGGTTAAATAATTTGAATTTTTAAAAATTTCAAGGAAAAAAAAAGATTTCAGTTAGTAGTAATTTTAAGGATAAATAAAGCACAGAAATCTAAGAAACCATATTGTTCCAGGAAGCAAAATTAATTTAAATATATATTTGAATGATCACTGTGGAATTTAATAGGTAAAATACTGTGGAGTTTAATAAAAAAGTTACAAATGCAAGCTAAATGTTATCACATAAAAACACATAATCTTAAGATATCCAGATGCTATCTGTCTATATAGTATGGTGTTTATCTTGGATTTCACATCTTTTCTTACATTTTAGCTCAGCAAGATTTTAAATGCCATAAAACAAAACACCAAGACAGAGTTTGCTTTTTCCTCTTTGATGTGCAAAAGGGTGGGCACTGGGAGAAGAGTAGTATTTAATGAACATCACAGCACTGTGTATACCGTACCCTCTAAACCAGAGATCTGAGACCAAACCCCAGCTTTTCCACTTAGTGACTTGGACAAGTAACATCTAGGCCCCAGTTTCACCATCTGTAAAATGTACGCATTACCTTTAATATCAAAGCAAGATCTTATAACTAAAGCCCTTAGCACAATGCCTGCCACACCTAAGTGGTCAAAACTTGTAGCTATTCCTGATTACCATGAATTCCTTCAAATATATATTAAATACTGTGGAGATAATGAGCAAAGAACAGGGAAGAAACAGAGGAAAGCACAAGAAGGGATAAGAGAAGGACAAGAGTGCAAGTCAATAAAGCCACTTCCTAGTTTATTCGACCTTACCATCTTTGATAATGTCTAACAACTTAGAGAACTTAATGGAGGTAGGTTACTCCCACCTGGAGTTGTAGACCTATCAGCTCTGATACTCAGCTGTGACATTGCCAGAATGGTTGTCCCTTATGAAGTCCCCATGCCTTCCCTTTGAGGGTCCCAGCAAAGAGCTATGAGAATAGATTCAAACCCCCTTCTCACAGGCTTGGTCAGTTTGACTAAAATGGAGTCGTCACTTGAGAAGCTGTAATATTTTTCATCTAATATTTTACAGAATGCTTTGAGGACTTGGAGTTAATTATCACATGAATAATCATTACTAAATGTTTATAATATTATTTATTCCCTCACAGTGTGTGCTAAAATTATGGAGGATGAGAGACTAACTCTATTAGCGTGCTTATATAATGGTATATCATAATCTGATAGTAATCAGGATCTTTTATCCTCAAAAACTGTTCTTCTAAAAAGAACTTCAAATAAAGCAATCCTACACCATTTGCCAATGTTTATTCACATAAGCAGTTTTCATTCCTGAAGGGGAAAGTTTGAGCTACTAACATTGGTGACAAAAGACACATTCCAGAGGCCCAGGTGTTGATTTGAGACACAACTGTCTAATTCCTATGGATTTTGAATAGACAAGATTATGTAACAGGCATAGCCTTTGATTACATTTTCATTCAGTTCTCATAAAAATTGGTAATAAAAAGCACCAAATATATTAGGTGATTTTCATATTCCATTCCATGGGAAATGGAATCTCTTATATGTTGCTTTTCTCTTTTTGGGAAATAACTGCCTAATCTATATATATTTTCTTCAAATGCCTTTGTCCAGTTCCTTTTTTTTTTTTTTTTTTTTCTTTTATCCTGGGATAGGCAATCAACAGATTTCACCATGTACAAATGCTGGATAATCAGATTCAAGGCTATAGCAAACCTGCCAGATGGGAGGAAAAATGTCTTGCACACTATAATACAACTGTAACTCACATCTGACTTAAGTAAGCAGCTTCCAGTTTCAGCACCTGCAAAAGTAGTAAATAAGTCAACTCAGATATATGTACACTGTGCTCACTTTGCACGGTGATGCAGGACTGTAAAAATAATTGTGCAAACTGCATCTGTGCAAAGCACTTTTGCTAATTAATAGGAAAAATTAGGATTCTGCTGTGACTCTTGGAAATATTGTCAAAAGAAACAAGACTTTTACTGTCAGTTATCAATATATAGGCAAATGAAAAAAATAGTACAACATTTAATACATTGTAATTGGAAATACTAGAAACATTGAGAATTAAAGTGTTTCATTTCTTTTTAAAATCTTATCAAGAGTAGTTTGACCAGTACTTGCATTTTTCATCTCATCATGTAACTATAAAGAGCAAGCATCTTTTCTACTCCTTGATGGAATGTCATATTCCTTCCAAAGTTTGGGTCAATTACTGACAATGTATCCTTTCTACTTTCAACATCATAACATATCTCAGAGTTACTTAAATGTAAAGATTTTCCTCCAATGTCACTTCCACTAGGACATCTTCATCTTCTTCCTCATCTATTGCCAAGAAGCTCACTTTCGCTGAGTTCCCCATCCGCTTCTTAGTCTCTCCTTTGGCGATAGTGTCAACATTCCCAAGTTCGGTAATCTTGTCAATTAACTCATTTATATTCTATGCAAATTTCACTCCAGCCTTATCACTTTTTATTTCTTTGCTGCGCTTTCATCTTTGCTGGTCAGTTCCCTCTTTTGATTGTCCATGTTTGTAAAATGTCACATGGGTTCATCACTGGGAAGCAAGGCAGCCACACAACTACACACTTTGCTGTGTGTGTAAACTGAACAGGTGAACACCAGCAGACTTTGAAAGAAGCAATGTAATTGATCACTAATGACATATCTGTTATTTATGTAGTGATTTGTGGACTAAAAAACTAGCAGCAAAGTTTGTACTTTATGCAATGATACACATTTACTACACCATGATAAGTGAAATCTGAACCTGTTTTTTGGGACAGGGGTGTTATTTTACTAAACTATGGGAGTTGAAATCTGGGCATATCACACCATGTAAAGTGAGTACTGCCTGCACATTTAATCAATGAATTGGTCCTTTAATGTCTATCAAAATAACATCATAAGTTTATTATATAATTGGAGATAAAGTGTGTGAATTATTAATATTAATATTTCCTGCCATTATGGAATATAGTTAGGAAGAAAAAAAAAATCTGTTTAATTAACTATAATACCAGGCACAGCATGACTGCTAGAGGGGTGGTATAAACAGCCGGCCATGAAAGCAGGACCTGGAGTCCTAAAGTGACGATCGTGAATAGCATGACTATGAAAGCAATAATGGCAATGATAAATGCTTTTAAACTACTTCCTAACTCTACTTGTTTAGGGTTGTGACACATTAAGAAGTCAATTCTCAAGCCTATGTTTGACTTGATTGAGCAGTAAATTTCACATTTTGTGTTAGAAAGGGAAATGTGTATTTTTAGAGTCTAGTAAAGTTTCTACCTAGGCAGTTTGACAGAAATGTTCATTCACTGCTGAGTACATAAGTGTGATTTTAATGTTTTTCTCTTCCCAATGGAACTGTCCGTATCTCTTTAGGGAACACACACAGACAGCAGGTACATGTAGAACACTGCAGAAAGCAATTTGTAAAAGAGGAAAACATATCTGTGCATTTAAACAGTACCTTTTAAAAGGTTTTAGGCAAGTCTTGTAAGCTGTTACTTGTTTTAAAACAGTATTAAATTTTTCCTCCAAAATAAAGGTGGCAAACAGAAACCCAACTTTCCTAACTAGAACTTTAGTATTTCCTGCCATAAAAATCTCTCAAATTCTTCAACAACACAATTAAAGACTTTAAATTAACTTGGCTATTAGAATTCAAATGAAGAAATGACACCTCCTGGTGAGTGTCGTGATGGAAGGCTTTTCTCAATTATAAACATATTCAATCAATAACTTGCCTGGCCATCATTTCATGTTGTTTACTCTGGGCAGAAACCGTCATTTCATGATGTTTACTCTGGGCTGTATCACTGCTCATAGAATACATACAAGACAAGCCATACAAGTTTTAACCACAAACCCAAGCACTGAGCAGTGAGCAGGCTCTGGTCCTTAGTGAAACAATGACAAATATGCAAACTGGATGCATGCATTTTCACTGTCCCTTAGAGGCCTTTTCCCATCAACTGTGATTTTAACAGTAGTTACAAAAACAAACAAAAAACCTTTGTTAATAAAGAAAACTCATTTCACCAGATTCTTGGTTAATAAATGATTTTACATTATAAAGAAGGAGTTTTCCCTATTAGACATTTGAGGGCTCTAAAAATCCGCCATCTCTATTCTACTCAACCCAAAAAGTCTTAGTGAAGGAAGTAGAATTCCAAGGTTGTTGGGCAGAGCGTCCATCATTCTGGATTTATCTTCTTACAGTCTTTGATCTAGATAACCAACCATAATGTCCATATTTTTTTCATAATTTTTATATGTGGGCATTATGCATGAATCCTCAAGGAATTTAATAACTTTGAAATATTCCCTTATTAAGAATTGAATTATTATCACAATAAACTTGGAAGCATTTCCTAGCAGCTGTTAAATGCAAGGCTCAAACTATTCTATGTATTCTTTAATTATCTCTTTTTAGCCTCACCACAGTGTTGCCAGATAGGTGGTTTTATCCCCACTTTAAAAATAAGAAAATGAAAGTTCATGGAGTTTTAATTATCTGTTAATGAGTGAGACCATCTGCATAATCAAAGCAGTATGATTCCATTGCCCAGGATTTTTAGTATTTGAAGAAATCAAGAATATAATTGCAGATTATTTATAGGATAAAAAAATGAACATATTTTTATAGTAGAGGTGTTTGGACAGGGCTTCATAGGATAACAGAGAAAGGATGTTCCCAACATGTGGTTTGTCTTAGTGAAAACACGAAGAAAGTTTTCAAGAATTAGGCTACTGTGAACAGCATGGACCCACAACATGGATGAAGTAAAAGGTCATCAGAAGCATCCTAAGAAAGTGCTGGGTTTTAGGATTTGATTCATGGTACAGTGAGATGCAAGTGACTTTCCAGAAGAGAATGGAATGATGAGAATGATCCATCTTTTACTCAAATGAGAGGACTTATTTCTAGAAATAAATCTGACTATGCCACTCATAGCCAAAAACTTAAGAGACTTCTCAGCAGCTCTGGGATAATGTCTCAACAGTTCTGTGGCATTCAAGGTACCAAGATTTTCATAAAAGTTTCCTCTTGATACTCCCTCATCTGTGTTCCATCCATACTAAACTACTTGCAGTTTCCAGGATGCACCATTCTGTCTGATGCATATGCTTTCATGCTATTTCCTTGACTTCCTTTGTCTAAGAGATGAACTCCAACTCAGCCTTTAGGAAGCTCCTTAACGATTTTCTCCTCTGTGAAACCCCTAAAAGTAATAGTTGCTAAGAAATTAGTGTCTATATTTTAAGCCCTGTTCCTTGCCTCAAAGACTGTCTCATTGTTCCACAAAAGAGTATTGGGAAAATACTAGAAGCATTTTCATTAAAGTTATGAGCAAATCAAAAACATTAACTCTGTTAACCAAAGTCCCAACAGGTATCTGATGGCACACCCTGATTAAGATTATTTGGAAAGGATTTAATAAAGAAACTACATAGAAAGGTATAGGCAGGGGACATAAAGAAACCAGAAGAAAGAGTGAACTATTGAACTATTCCTTGCATTAACAGTAACAAAGGAAGAGGAAGCAACTAGAACCTGGAAAAATATTGTCACCTAGTGAGGGCTGCTTGAAGGAAATTATGTTTGGTTGCAGGATTCAGTTAGCACAAGGTGAGCCCCCAGGAAGGAGACTAAAGAAATAAATACCTGACGTGACTCTCTTCCCTCCTTCTAATCTCTTGCCAGGGCTTCCCTTTGGCCAGACCCAAATAGACACTAGAGTATAGAAGACACCACTGAAATTGTCAGACAGCCCGTGAGGGCAGAAGGCAGAGTGAAAAAGGGTGGAAAATTAATTTGGAGAGCCAAATGGAGGATAACAAGCATATCTACTTTAAATACTATCATGTAATATAGAAGTACAAGCCATTAGCCAAGGCAAACAAGAGGTATAAAAACTAGAAAGGAAAAGTGAAATGTTCATTGATTAAAGATAATTTATTATATATGTGCAACACTCAAAAGAATTAAGGGCAATCTTTCATTAAAAAATTCAGTTGGGGGAGCACCTGGATGGCTCAGTTGGTTAAGCATCAGTCTCTTGATTTCAGCTCAGGGTTGTGGGATCGAGCCCCACTTTGGGCTCCGCCCTGGGCGTGGAGCCTCCTTAAGATTCTCTCTCTCCTCTTCCTCTGCCCGTCTCCCCTCCTTTCTCTCTCTCTCTCTCTCTCAAAAAAAAAAAAAAAATCAGTTCGATGGATAAAAAAATTAACATACAATCATCACTAGCCTTCCTATTATCAACATAATGGAAGAAGTGGTCCCATTTAAAATAGGATAAGATACAATACCTAGGAATAAGCTTTCAAAAATATGCAACATCCTGGAGCACCTGAGTGCGGTCAGGTAAGCGTCTGACTCATGGTTGTGAGATCAAGCCCCATGTGGGGCTCTGCACCCAGCAAGGAGTCTACTTGAGATTCTCTCCCTCTACCCCTCCCATTAATGTTTGCGTGCTCTCTCTCTCTCAAATAAATAAATAAGTCATTTTTAAAAAGCCTTTAAAAAATATGTAACATTCACACAAAGAAAAATGTAAAACATAATTGAAGTACACAAAAGAAGACTTGAATAATAGGAAGTTATATTCTATTCTTGAATAGGAAGACTTCATAAGGATATCACCAACTTAGGGATAATATAAAACTATCTTATTTTCCCAAAAAAGTTCTCACCTTTGCTTGTGAGCCCCACTTTCTACTACATGGATGCCTCCTTTACTGATACCACAATCCAGGTCTGTACCCTATTAGTTACTTGCACCATTAGAAAGTTATTTAGATTTTTAAGACCTATTCCTGCTCACATTAAATTCTAATCACTTATTAGATTCAAAGCTCTCCTTATCTCCCCACAAGCAGGTGAAAATGGTGATGCTAGCAGTAAGGAAGGTGTGGGCTTCTCTTATCTGTACCTTTCTTCTTTCCTTTGGTGGTGGTTTCTGTGTTGTGGGGGAGAAAGGAAGGAGAGGGAAAAGACAGGTGACTACTTCAGGAGTGATCATTTGTAGTCACTGTCTGCTTAAGGGTCATTGTCTATTTGGCTAATGCTAAGGGCTGTTCCAGTTCATTGTCTTTGGGGAAGCAGCAGCTCGCTAGAGATGGCTGGTGTGAGACTCATTTCCAAATAGATCCTTGGGGCATTAATGGACTCTTCCAAGGGTCCAGACTTGCCCTCTTATTCCTGATGCACCTCACCTGTTTCATCATGCCACATTCTTCTGAGGTGCATGCATCTTTGCCCCATCTGTGACAATCCCTGACAAGGCTATAGCCCCTGACCACATCTTCCTTCCCTTTCTTGTGCCCAACTCTGGCACTTTGAGCACATTCAGGAACCATTTCTCATACTTCCTAGCAGCCATGGATTTAAGGCGGTGGTCCTGGCACACACTGTGGCTGGTTGTCCCCTATTTGGCTCAGGTCATATTGTCTGCTAAGTAAGCAACCAATTCAAAGCTGAAATAACCATCTTGCTTCCAAGGATTAGGAGTGTATTTCTCTGGGAGTTTTCTTCCCTTTACCTGAGGTAAAACAAAACAAAACAAAACAAAACAACCATTTCCTATCCTCCCCTCACTTTCTATCCTTTAAACCTTTTATTATCAAATGACTGGGATGGGTGGGGTTGTGGGGGGGGGGGCGTCCTTTTGGTGAAGTGACTCTCATCAGGTCTTGTTGAAAGGTTCTGGCCCAAATCAGTGATCCTCTGAGGGTATAAATTGGGTCTCTTAGAGCCTTTTATTTTCAGCTTTGGTTATTAGCCATTCATTCATTCATTTATATATTTTTAAAAAATAAGATTCTTGTTAGTCTCATATATTGCATATAAATTATTACAATCTCTGTGGGACAACTCATGGATTGGAAAAAAAAATATTGTTAAAATATGCATACTACCAAAAGTAATCTACAGATTTAATGCAATGCCTATCAAAATACTGATAGCATTTTTCACAGAACTAGAACAAATAATCCTAAAATTTGTATGGAACAAAGACCCCAAATAGCCAAAGCAATCTTGAAAAAGAACAAAACTGGAGGTATCACAATCCCAGATTTCAAGATATACTACAAAGCAGTAGTAATCAAAACAATATGGTACTGGCATAAAAATAGACACATAGATCAATGAAACAGAATAGAAAACCCAAAAATAAACCCACAATTATATGGTTAAAGCAGGAAAGAATATCCAATTGGAAAAAAGACAGTCTCTTCAACAAATGATGTTGGGAAAACTAGACCACTTTCTTATACCATACACAAAAATGAACTCAAAATGGATTAAAGAACTAAATATGAGACCTGAAACCATAAAAATCCTAGAAAAGAACACAAGTAGTAATTTCTCTGATACTGACCATAGCAACATTTTTTTCCCAAATATGTCTCCTGAGGCAAGGGAAACAAAGAAAAACTGTTGGGACTACATCATAATAAAAAGCTTCTTCACAGCAAAGGAAACAACAAAATGCAAAAATGACCTACTGAATGGGAGAAGATATTTGCAAATAACATATCTGATAAAGGGTTAGTATCCAAAAGATATAAAGAACTTAACTCCACACCAAAAACAAACAAAACAAAAACAATCCAATTAAAAAATGGACAAAAGACATGAACAGACATTTCTCCAAAAAAATACATACCGATGCCCAACAGACACATGGAAATATGCTCAACATCACTCATCATCAGGGAAATGCACATCAAAACCACAATAAGATATTACCTCACACTTGTCAGAATGGCTAAAATTTAAAAAAGAAGAAGCAACAAGTGTAGGCAAGGATGTGGAGAAAAAGGAACTCTCTTACACTGTTGGTGGGAATGCAGAATGCTGCAGTCACTCTGGAAAACAGTATTGAGGTTCCTCAAGAAGTTAAAAATAGAACTACCTTATGATACAGCCATCACACTACTGGGTATTTACCCAAAAAATATGAAAACAGTAATTCAAAGGGATAGAGGCACCCCGATGTTTACAGCAGCATTATTTACAATAGCCAAGTTATAAAAGAAGCCCAAGTGTCCGTTGACTGGTGAGTGGATAAAGAAGATGTAGTGTGTGTGTGTGTGTGTGTGTGTGTGTATGCATGTATATATATATATGTGTATATATATATATACTATTCCATATATATATATATGGAATATTATTCAGCCATAAGAAAGAATAAGATCTTGCCATTTGCAACAACACGGATGGATCTAGAGGGCATAATGTTAAGTGAAATAAGTCAATCAGAGAAAGGCAAACACCATATGATTTTACTCATATGTGGAATTTAGAAAACAAAACAAATGAACAAAAAAAAAAGAGACAAACTGAAAAACCAACTTTTAACTACAGAGAACAAAGTGATGGATGGCAGAGGGGAGGAGGGGGATGGGTGAAGTAGGTGATGGGGATGAAGAGTACACTGAGTAGTGTCGTAGTTTTGTTGAAGCACTGTATTATATACCTCAAACTAATATAATGTTACATGTTAATTACACTGGAACTTAAAAATTTTTTTAAATAAATAAGAATCTGCTTTAAAAAATCTCTATGGGACAAAATTAAAGTTCCACCTACTTTGACAAGTAAATTTAACTTACAGAAATTATACTAAAAACTTGTAAATATGAATAATAAGTATTTATTATAGTTTGTTTATAATAGCAAAAGATAAATAAAAACATGGTTAAATAAATTATGGTATATTCACATAATGGAATAAAGGCCAAACATTATTTTAAATGTTTTAAATATTTCCGTGTTTCAATTATTTGTAAACGTTTCAGTGATTCACTTTCATGCAACTACTCATTGAACATTTACTTTGTAGTTAGTGCTGTGCTATTCCAGGCTATCTTAGAGAATAAGGGATAACTTTATACATATTGAAATGGAATGATCTATGCAGTTTTAGGTGAAAAGATAAAGGTGAGTTTAAGGATAGTTAGAACATATGCCCCTATATGTGGAAAAAATATGTATGTTCATAGATGTTAATACATGTATATATATTAAGAGGTTGGTGTTATTATCCCTATTTTACAAATAAGAAAACAGACTTGAGACTATGGCAAAATCTGAACAGAGAACCAGTAGGGATGTAACTATGATTTTAATTTAAAATTATCTGACCCCAAATCACAGGGACTTTCTGATACAGCATGTTAACCCTTGACTAACCTTTACCAGGAGAGAATGGACTACACCTTTTTATACCATCAGTAGACCTTGCAAATATACATTATAGGTATTGCAGCATATAGATATAGGTATTGCAGCACTGTGTTCATAGGTTGGTCTCTCCTGGCCTACTGTGGGCTTCATGAAAGCAGATGTTCTACAGAGCCATCTTTGTGGCCCCAGTGCTTTGGTAGGGCACATTGTAGAAAAGCTCTTTTAGGCATGAAAGGCAATAACACACCTTTGTACATAAGCAATGAATAGAGCTCAATTGGGCCTAGTAAGGCAACGGCAAGTTCTTCTAACCATACTACTACTAACAGGGTGTCTTATGATATCTGAGAACCATATGAAATTTTAGCTCAGTGGGCTAAATATGATTATACCAAAGCCTCAAACCTGCAGAGCAAATTTAATTTAATGAACATTTATCAATACCTATTATGTGCTATTAACGAAAAGAACCATTCATTTCCATGAACTCACTTTCAAGCCCCTTATGCAGAAAATGTACGTGTCTATTATTATAGTAGCCTGGAAGTTTGAGCCAGTAAATGTCTGCTTATTTGCAGGTCGCCCCTCCAAAGATTCAGTGGGTCAGATATCTGTTCATGTGGACATCACCACTACCCCAGGAACTGGAGAGCATAAAGTCACTGTAAAAGGTATATATCGAGTCCAGATAGACCAAACAGCCTAGTGGACTTTAACCTTTGCAATAATATAAAAAAATGTAATTTTTTCTTAGATATGTTTTTAAAAAGATTTAATGATTTTAGGGCATGCTCATAATTTTTTCATGAAACCAGAACTTTTGATCTAAAGCTGAAAAAAATCAATGGTACAGATATTTAGCCTATATTATCTGAAGTATCTAGTTTAAATACATTGGAGATTACGTTTCAAACCAGTATACACTAAACATTTTCTCTTGTTGATGCTAGGATATACATTGAACATTAGGGCTATGGTTGGCTCCATAACTTGTCAAATTTTATATATTAGGTCAGTAAGTTCTTACTATTCACATTATCTACCTATTTACTTCTTTTTCTATGTGATTTTCAACAATGGGCTTGATTTTTTTTTTTTTAATGACTAGTTCAATCTATTGGTTTTAGATTGCAAAAATATAATCTGAATGCTGGGGTCATTTCAAAGGTGAAATTTAATGGTCAATTTTGCTCAATAGAACCATATTCTATTTTATATTATTATAGACGTAGTCACAATATCCACCTCATTAAAAACCATGGCCTTCTGACACATTTTAAAATTGCATTGCCTAATGTATGTTTGCATTATAAAAGTAACACAGTTATAGTCTATAATAGATTATGTACAGTGTTGGTAAGTGGGCATGCCTACACTTGCCAGTGTCTTTAAATATTTTTCAAAAATATTTTGACACTACAGATCAAATGCCCAAAGTTTTGTGAACTTTTACAATAACTATTTTAATTATAATATATTTTAACATTTTCAAAGGATGACGCAAGTATACATTTAAGAATGTACATTTAAGAATTATTTGTGATGCCTGAAGTTAGGAAACAGCCATACTATTTAAGAATAAGTTATTGGTTAAATATAGGATGCAGTATCCATATAGTAGAATATTTGCAATTGAAAAAAACATATAATGGATTAGAAAGATACCCATGATAGACTTTAAAAATATAACTTATAAGGAGATGAACCATGAGAGACTATGGACTCTGAGAAACAAACTGAGGGTTCTAGAGGGGAGGGGGTGGGGGGATGGGTTAGCCTGGTGATGGGTATTAAAGAGGGCACATACTGCATGGAGCACTGGGTGTTATATGCAAACAATGAATCATGGAACACTACATCAAAAACTAATGATGTAATGTATGGTGATTAACATAACATAATAAAAAATAAAAAAATTAAAAGGTTAATAAAAAAGTAAGAAAGGAGATCTCATACATCAAAAAAAAAAAAAAAATTAACTCTAAGGACCAAAGGGGAAGATAAGATTCCACACATTTGTTTGCTAACATTTTGCATTCCTTTCCCTTTGTGGTTTTTAGTGATTGCTATTAATGACCTAAACTGGCAGACCACTACAATGTTCCGGCCCTTTGTGGAAGTTTGTATACTGGGACCTAACCTTGGAGACAAGAAGAGAAAACAAGGCACCAAGACAAAAAGCAACACGTGGTCACCAAAGTACAATGAAACATTTCAATTGTAAGTCAGGACCCAACCCACCTATTCAACCAGGCAATAGCCATTATACAGCTTAAACTTACTGAGGGGTGCAGGGTGGGAATGGCACTGGGCTTTGCGAAAGAAAGCAAAACCTTTAGGTTGATGTATTCCTGTTCACCCCTGATCCCAGCAAATTAAGACAGCTATGTTTTTAGTTCCCTTCCATTGCTCAGTAGATGTTCAGTGCCTACCATGCATCAAGCACTATTGTAGGAATTTGGTATAAATAACAGAAGGTCTCTGCTGTCATAGAAGTTGCTTTCTAGAAATGACTAATGTCATTGATGAGAAACATCAAAATCACAAATAAGCAAAAATTAATCATAGGATAGTACTATACAGAGAATTAAAACAGGCTGATGTAATAGATTGGTTGATTGGCTGCTTAGATTGGGTGTTCAGAAAAGCCTCTCTGAGCACATGACTTTTAAATCGAAACCTGAGGGGAAAAAGAAGAACCAGTCATGCAAGCAAGACGGTGGAGAGCATCTCAGGCCAAGCAAAATGGCTAGCGCAGAGACTAAGGCAGGAGCACACTTGGCATATTTAAGAAATAGTATACAATGGGCAAGGGAGTGAGATGAAATGAGTTTGAAGAAGTGGCCAGAGTACGGTACGGAGTAAAGGTGCACAGGACTTTGCTGTCAGGGTAAAGGAGACTAGGTGACATTCTAAGGTCAATTGGAGGCCTTGAAGAATTTTCAGATAAGAACATGAATGATCTGACTTATATCTTTAAATGATTATTCTGTTTGCTATATTAAAAAAAATGATGGGAAAACAAGAGCAAACATGTAAAGATGAGTTAGAAGGCTATTGCAGTAGTCCAGGCAAGAGATATTACTGACTCACAGATGGTCGTAGGGAAATGGAAGGAAGGAGTAGAGAGATTGAAAGAAGTGGAAAGATTCTGGTTATGTACTGGAAGTAGATTCTATAGAACTTGCACTCGACAGGAGGTAGCACATGAAAGAAAGAGTATATAAGTTGGGTTTCTGAAAATAATTTAGGATATTTCATCAAGACAGCCTTATTTACAAAGAAATTTACTAGGATGTGAGAATCGAAGGACTATAAGCAATAGTGATGTAAACTGGGGCTACTAGTAGTCAAGCTATTACCCCTACTGTGCATGTAGGAGAGGAACATTAGTTACTAAGACTGGAAAAATAACTTCATGTGTCATCAGCCACCTCAAAAAGAGCAGTGGCCTTTCCATGGAGGCAAACAGTACCCTAGAGGGAGCATCACACACAAGGGGCCAGGGAAATAGACTCTGACCTCATCCTCATCATTACTTCTGATTTCCTGAAGGGGTTTCCTTTTGGCCCAAACCAACTGGAAGCCACAGCATGAAGAAACTCTACTGATCCAGTCCTTAGGGGTCAGCATTCTATTGCAAAGTACAAGGAAAAGGATGGGAAGTATATCCAGTTGAGGCAAATGGAAGTTATCTGGCACTGAACGAAATCAAAGATGACCTCTAGGTTTTGCGCTAAGCAATTGGGTAGATAGCGATTTCTTGAGATGGGAGAATTGGGACAAGAGATGAGGAGATCGAAGATTGTTTTAAATATAGTAATTTGGAGATGCCTAAGGTACATTCCAGAAGGGATATCCAATATATAGTTGGATCTAACTTGAGAATTATCTGCATATAGATATAATTGCATAAATCTAGATGAGCTGACCCACGGATGAAGAGAGGAGGACCCAGGACCAAGACTTTGGGGTTTACACATGCACACACACTTAGCTTACCAAAACAGTTTCTCACTGGCTTAGTTCTTTGCTTGTTTCACATACTTAGTTTCCCAGAGACTTTTCAGCACACTAAGTTCTGAATATTAAACTCTATTACCACTCATTAAAACTTAACCATCCTACCACATCTCTTAAAATGGCTGTAATAGATTAATCATATTCATAATCCCTGCTAATAAACCAGCTCACAAGATTCCACGTATCTACTCCTCTAAATGACACACAAAAAATGTGATCCAGTTAAAATGTCTTCTAAAAGTTTCTAGGAATTACTTGACTCATGCAAAATTGAGATATAACACTGTGAGGTACTAAAACCATGCACGATTCTGGGAAAAGGCAGCATTTTGATGCATTTTAATTCACAAGAAGATCTGGCTTATATCAGATTTTGCTCTTCTGTTCTTACCCATCAGGCTTCCATTTTCTTTC
The DNA here is from genome assembly GCF_004348235.1 of Phoca vitulina. Taxonomy (NCBI): domain Eukaryota; kingdom Metazoa; phylum Chordata; class Mammalia; order Carnivora; family Phocidae; genus Phoca; species Phoca vitulina. Next base: position 21,562,529 of record NW_022589723.1, read on the forward strand.
ACTTTATTTCAGGTTGTCTCTAAAATAAGTGCACACTTCAGTTATCTGTGTTGCTCAGAAACAAAAGTTTGACTCTGCAAAATGTTTGATCTAAAATGTCACTTAGAAAAGGAAGGGATTTGGAAGCTCGTACTGCTGAGGAACAGATGTGCATTCATTAGAAAGTCAAGGAGATCTGAGGATGAAGTAAAATAAGGGGCAGGGGAGGATTATTCTCAGTGTATTACCTCTCAGCCTTCTTCATTACGCTCAGTTCTGCACTGCCAAGTTGCTATTAGTCGAGGCCATCCTCAGCCCCACACTTGACAGGTGTCTAACTGTCGCCATCGGAAAGAACTGGCATTGAAGCACCACGCTCTGCCGGAACTGATTTACTCTGGAGATTTGTATCTAATTTGGCATCTTGTGAATAGTCTTGTCTTTGTTAGCTTGATAGTCTGTGTTGTGTATTCCCCCAAGAAAAGGCTCCTAGATATAATAGCATATCCAGGATTCTGAGGTAAAGAAAAGAGAATGTAATAATTGATATTGAAATGGCATAGAAATTCTGGCAAGAAATACTACCCCTTTTCCTTGGTCTAGCCCCCACGATCCCTACCAACCCCATCCTACCCCTATATCAGTAGGAAGACCACACCTCCAAGAATTAAGTATAAGGTATTTTAATTAATGTTTCTATTAATATGCTTAATATCAAGAGAGTAAAGCATACTCAGATTGATGTCCTATTTTTTTTTTAAGATTTTATTTATTATTTATTTGACAGAGACACAGCGAGAGAGGGAACACAAGCAGGGGGAGTGGGAGAGGGAGAAGCAGGCTTCCCGTGGAGCAGGGAGCCCGATGTGGGGCTCGATCCCAGGACCCTGGGATCATGACCCAAGCTGAAGGCAGACGCTTAATGACTGAGCCACCCAGGCGCCCCTGATGTCCTATTTCTATATAGGCAAAGAAGTTTTTAAGTTAGATTGCTAAGCAATATCTATGTAAAAACAATCTAAAATGGAAATGATATTTACATCAGAGTTAAAATACATGATACTCCATTTTGCCAAATTATATGCTGAGGAATGGAGAAAACTTTTAACAGTATTTTAGAACTACATTGATCCCTAGGTGAAGTCAAGGTTTTGCTCAAAATTCTTATTTTTAATCCACACAGCATTCTGGGTAATGAAAACCGGCCAGGGGCCTATGAGCTTCATCTCTCAGTTAAAGATTACTGCTTTGCCAGAGAAGATCGAATTATCGGAATGACAGTAATTCAACTACAGAACATAGCAGAAAAGGGAAGCTATGGGGCATGGTATCCCCTTCTGAAAAATGTCTCTATGGATGAAACTGGTTTGACTATCCTTAGAATACTCTCTCAGAGGACCAGCGATGACGTGGCTAAAGAATTTGTAAGACTGAAATCTGAAACGAGATCTGCTGAAGAGAGTGCTTGAAACAAATACTGCAAGATATCATCTTTGGGAATTCATAAACTCTGACTACTGCATGCATGTGCAAATACATGGGAATGTTTAGTTTGCCACGTTTCAGTGTTTGCCAGTACTCAAGTACAATGTCTACAAAGTATGTGGAAAACCTGCTGAACTTTTATACCAATGCTGGGCTTTGGGAAATTAATGTTCCATGAAGTGCCAAAATTATGATGTAAAGTGAAATATCCAGAGTATCTTTTAAAATGTTTCATTTCATTACCAATTTCTCATCCTTTAAACATACTAAAAAAACAACTCATTTTTTCGGTTTGTCCACTGTCTTTGTTAAATTCGCTTCTATTGCCCATAGATCAGAAAGCATTTGTTACCAAATTCTGTTTTATTTAAACTTACCTCATTGTAGATGTCATACAAGTAACTTTTTCTATCATAACTAGAAATACAGTCACTTCTAGAAAGTGTTTGTAATTTTATAGTTGCAGATCTATTGTGATGATTTTTGCATACAAATTAAAATAGAAAATGTGGGAAATATTTTATGCCGACCAGTTTCCAACCTTTCTGAAATATCACTGTGAAGAAATGCTATTAAAGCAAACTTATACAAAGCAATGCTAAATAGAGTTTGTTAACAATGTTTGATATATTGACAAAACTTTGTTCTTTAAAACTGCCAAGGTCACATCACATTTGTAAAAAAAAAAAAAAAAAAAAGGTAAGTTCATACATTTACCATCTAGCATTATGTCTTGGCTTTATCAAATGTCATTCTTTAGAAAGTCATAGGATTAAGGGTCTAGAGATGCAGTGGAAGGTTTGTTTCTTCAAATTACCTATAATAAATAACTATACTGTTAGTGTTTTACCTCTGACAGTTATGACTATCTCCTTATTTACTTAGCACTTTACTCAGTTAAATGCTTTTTTCTTTTAAAAAAATATTCAACGATTTATACTGAATGCAGCATTACTATATATTGCACTGGAGCAAAAAGACATGTCTTCATTTATTTAGTGAAAAATGTAACCTAAGATCTGAAGAAACTGCTTATAATTTTGTAACTTATGTTATTTACAAGCCCAAAATGCATCAGATACAATAGGAAAACAACTTAATACAGCTTGGTACATTAAAATAGAACTAGATCGGATTTTGAATATGAAATAGTTTTTGAATATTTGCATTTTCTGTATTTTTATGTTTTGGCTGTTTAGAGACTGTATCTAAATACTTGGCTGTAGCACAGTACCTTGTAATTGTAACTTCTGGTCATAACTGTTAGTGGACAACATACACATGCAGAAACAAGAACCTGTTACAGTGATATGTTTTGTGAACAAGCTGGTCTGCTATGTTAAGGACAGAAATGACTGGTATCATGACTGTCAGAACCATTTTGCTACTGGGTGTGAAAACAGACCAGTGAGATCCACTAATTCATGTTAAATTTTTAGGCAATTGCTTTGTTAATGACTTCTCCAAATGCATAGTACAAACGCTATCCTCCGGCATATGCATTAATAAATGGATGTATATTGAACACATGCAACACTATTATATTTTCTGCCTTTTTATTTCATTTATGCAGCATAAATTCATTCCTTAGGAATAAAAACCCCAGACTCTTTTTACTGGAAAGAACACTTCTCACATTATTTGGTTCTAATGTCTCATTAAAATTTGAGAAAATTTGTCCAGGTGTTGTGTTCATGGAAACAGCTACTATTAAAGATAATGACACTGAACATAAGGAAGGACTAAGGTATCCACCTGTATATCTCTGAATATTGTTAAGCCCCACAAGGAAAACGCAACATTTAACATATAAACAAGCAACATTCTTAAATAAAAACTTGTTACAAAAGGTTTTATTATTTGATTGAATGATTAATTCTAGATTCATCTTACAATGATTTTACAGAACATCAACTTGAGCTCTTTAGGAGCACATTGCCATAAAGCATGATACACTTGAAGAAATGGCAATTTGGATTCGCATTGATCACTTACAAGCTAAGTATTTTTTTCCAGTATTTAACTGAATCTATTCATTCTGTCTTTTTTATACAATAGTATACAATATATATATATCAAATGCTAATGGTGGCATTGTGAATTGAGTCTATTTATTAATATCACAAAGTACAGGTAATAATTTAGAAATAATTCTAAATTCTGCAGGCTCTGTTGTTTCTCCCAAGACACAAGCATTTCTGTTATCTCCAAAACAAAGCCTGTTGTGTTTACATACCCAAATTAGTAATCACAGCATCACTGTCAACTGTAGGATCCATTACAATGTGTGGAAATTTATCTTATTCTAGATAAGATGCACAAAGATAAAGCTCTGTTATTCATTTACAGATAAACCTCACATTAGAAGTTCTTAAAGAAACACATGAAAATCAAATTTGGCCAAAATGAAGTACTTAAAACCATAGTGGAGCACTTACTAATTTAAAGGAACTCTGACGAATGATCATTTAAGTAATCAGATGTCCCCATCCCAACCCGCTCTAATGCATCTCTTTCTAGGATAATTTATATATTGAATTTCCCTTAAATGAGGCATATTTATAAATGACAATTCTAGCCTCGTGTTTTTCATTTGGCTTTAAAAAAAAAAAAATGTTTGAAGCAAGCTTTACTGTCTCCTTTTAATTTCTCTAACTTATATAAAGGTATGACTGCACTACCTTTTTTGTGAAGTAATAGAATAGCTTCAATCTTTATACGTCAATAAAAATAATCATTTATACAGGAGTCGGAAACTATCCGTGGGTGGATGTCTGATTTGTCTGATTCCCCCATTACCACTTGCAGAATTCTTGGACACACAGGGAGGAGACTGCCTTCCCTGGCACTACCTGGGCTTATATTCACTCCAGTACTTTGTTTGAAACAGCGGGCTCTTCCTCCCCGACTTCCAGCCCCCCACAGATCACTGGTCTCTCTGGTTGAGGCTTCTGGTGTTTGTTTTTTTTAATCCAAACCTAGGATATATCACTTAAGGGAGGATAAATTCCAACTTATGAATATCACATTAGATATATTTTAAATTATCCTTTTTTTCCACATCATGACAGCTATGAAATCAGGATACATTTTATAAACATTGGCCCATTATAGGTTGACGTTTCTCTCCTTAATAATATATTAAAAGGGCGCCTGGGTGGCTCAGTTGGTTAAGCGACTGCCTTCGGCTCAGGTCATGATCCTGGAGTCCCTGGATCGAGTCCCGCATCGGGCTCCCTGCTCGGCAGGGAGTCTGCTTCTCCCTCTGACCCTCCCCCCTCTCATGTGCTTGCTCTCTCTCATTCTCTCTCTCTCTCAAATAAATAAA